>NC_134955.1:70217731-70277731 GCF_965638725.1 Aptenodytes patagonicus
TGGCTGTTCCAGCTTTCCACCCCCATCCCCCCCCCCCCCGTCCACCCCCCGGTCCCCCGTGGATAAGGAGTCACGTTTCTGCCCGGCTCAAGGGAGCGCGATCCGAGGGGAGCGAGCGGGGAGCGGCCAGGGCCTCTCGCCCACGCCCCGGCCCCGGCCCCGGCCCCGACCCCGGCTGGCTGCGGGCCCGGCTCCGGGGGCGTTGCAGCGGGGGGGGGGGGGGGGGGGGGGGATGCGGGGCCCCGGGGAGCGGCGGGGCACGAAGGGGGGGATCCCCCCTCTCCCCCCCGCAGCAGCGCTGAGGCCCCGGCCCCCCGGGATGCCAGCGCGGTACCCAGCCCGGAGGGGGGCGGGGGAGGCGGCGGGAGGGGCGGGGGGGGGAGGGAGGGGGGGTGTTGGAGCCCGGGGCGGATTTTGGGGTAAGACCCGATTGGTCGGGGCCGGGGCCGGGGGATCCAATGGCGGCGCGGCCGCGGCCTGGACCCGCCCCGCCAGCGGCGCGCCCCGTCCCGCCCCGCCGGCTCCGGTTCCCTCCGCCGGGTCGGGACCGTCCCGTCGGGTCCGCTCCGCTCCTCCGCTCCGCTCCGGTTCGCCCCGTCGGGTCCGGGCGGCGCCGTCGAGGAGGGGAGGGCGGGGGGGGAGTCCCGCGGGCCGGCGGCGGGATGCGGGCGGTGGCGGCGGTGCTGGCGGCCGTGCTGGCGGTGGGGGCGGCCCTGCCCCGCCGGGGGCTGCTGCCGCACGGCCCGGCCCGCGGCGATGCCCGGCTGCGGCCCGGCGACGACGAGAGCTCGCCCGGGGTGCTGCTGCGCCGCGCCCTGCGCCTCTACGGCCGCGCCGCCCGCCGCCTCTACGTGAGTCCCGGCTGGCCCCGGCCCTTCTCCCCCCCCCCCCCCCCCGCCCTGCCCTCCTTCCCCCCGGCCTTCCGCCGCTCTTCCTTCCAGCCCCCCTTCCTCCTCTCCATCATCTCCCTCTGTCCCACCGTCCTTCCCATCCCTCCACCCTTCTCTCTCTCCCTCCTTCCATCCCTCCCCGTCTCTCCATCTTCCTACCCTCCTCCTCTCCATCCCTCTGTCCCACCATCCCTCCCTCCTTCTATCTTTTCACCCCTTCATCCTTCCATCCCTCCTCCCGGTCACCCCCTTCCTCCCCAGCCATTCCCCTTGACACCCGTCTCCCCTTACTCCTTCTCCCCACCCCTGCCCCTCCATATGTGTCTTTGCTGCCTCCACCCCTGCACCACCGCACGGGTCTTTTCTCCATCCATCCCTTCCCTCCATCCATTTCCCCCCCTCCACCCCGCTCCCGCTGTCTCCTGCCCGGGGTCTCCGGCTGTGGAGGAACAAGAGGGCTTTCTCCTTTGCAGCTGTTCCCCCGCCAGCAGCGGCTGCAGCTGGGACGGCCCCTGAGCTGCAGCTCTCTGGGGGATGGAGAAGCCCGAGGTCTTTGTTTTCTCCCTGGCCGGATGGGGCCACGCGGCCTCAGGGCTCTCAGCCCTGTGCCCCACTCCACCGGGGAGGGGGGGACATGGCAGGGGGACCGGTGACGGAGACACCTCCTCAGCTCCTGAGCACCCTGCGCCGCTCTCCCTGCAGGTGGGGACCAACGGGGTCATCTCCACCCAGGATTTCCCCAGGGAGACCCAGTACGTGGATGACGATTTCCCCACAGACTTCCCCGTCATTGCTCCCTTCCTGGCCGACCTCGACACCTCCGGCAACAGAGGGAACATCTATTACCGGCAAGACGACTCTCTGGACGTGCTGGACCAGGCTGCGGGCTACATCCAGGCTGGGTTCCCCCACACCACCGGCTCCTTCGTGCCCACCAATGCGTTCATCGCCACCTGGGAGGACGTGGGCGCCTACCAGGAGCTCTCGCAGGACACCAAACCCTCCAAGAAGGTGAGGCCGATGGGCTGAGGTTGGACGCCCATCCTACGTGTCGTGAGAGGATGAGTCTTCCTCGTGTAGCACCTGAAACGCTCAGTCTCTTCTTTCTGGGCAGCTGGATGGTGGATCCAGCCTTGGACGAGCACCGGGGAGACATGGAGCTTCTCCTCTCTGCTCAGAGCTGCGGCGGTGGTGGGTCTGTTGCCTTTGCTTGATGGGCAGAAGAGGTTCAGAAGTTGCCTTCAACTCCACGGTTGGAGGAGCTCAGGCTTTTGCCTGCTTTTCAGGCAAAGCTTTACAGTGCCGGTGGCTCTGGATTTGCAGGGCAGAGTTGGGCCAGGGGCAGCTGGGGGAGGCCGTGGCCCAGGTCACCCATCGTGCTCCTGACCTTCTGCCGGTGGCTTGGGGCTGGTCCTTCCTTCTGCCCGCACGCTGATTTAACGCTGCCGGCGAGGAACCGGCTTCGGAGTTTCCGCTGTGGCTTGTTGATTTTGTTTCTGGAAAACAAGCTCGTAGGTGGTCCGCCGGGTCGGGGAGGTGACCTGTGCTCTCCACCCACGGGCTGATAAGGCTCCCGTGTGGGTGGACCTACAGTGCTGCCTTTCCCCGAAAACGCTGGATCCGCTGCTGGGGCAGGAGCCGTCACATTAGGTTGATGACGCGCTGAGGAGGTGACGGTGACGCTCTTGACGGCAGGACGGGCTTCTTGAAACGAGCTGAATATGAAGAGCTGCAAGAGGAAAACTCTCGTGATGAATACCCGGAGCCGTGCGATGGGCGACGAGCTCTCGCCACGCTGGGGTGGGCTGGACCCAAAGCCCATCAGCAGCCACCGGGTCCCCACGGGCCACCGGAGCCGTCCCCGCCGGCCATCCCCCCGTTCCGGGGCCCTTCGGTAGTGCGTTGCCAAGAGTGGTGGCCAAGGAAGGGAAGAAACCGAGGTTTGGAAGGAAACAACGCGCATTTTTTCCTCTAATTTAAAACTTGGGAAAGCAGCTGAAGAGATGCCATCAGGGGCCTCGCAGCGACCTCGCAGCCGTCAAAAACGCAGCCTCCTCTTCTCTTCCCAATTGGTTTTTTTCCTCTCTGAGAAGTTGGATCAGGTTTTAAAACGAAACCGGTCTTGCTTGGAAACGAGCAGCTCCAGGGAAAGCTTCATTCAAGACACACTGAAATTCAGCTCGTGCCTGTGATCTGCTGAACTCCCCCTCAGCCAAAACTGCTAAAAAACTCCCCAAACACCACTTTTTTCTTACCAAATATGCCATTTATTGAAACGCTGCCCTCCCGCTGCTCAGAACCAGGATTTACCCCCAGCTTTCGGAAAGTCACGGCTCATCCTTTTTGAGCCTCGAAAGCAGAAACCTGGGTTAAGGTGGGGGGGTTAGAGGCTCCCCAGTCCCCTGCCCTGCCCGGCCGGGCAGCGTCCTGTCCCCTCCAGCTCCTTGGGGACACGCTCCTAGTCCCTGCAGTGAGGCTTTCCAGGGCTGCGGAGGGGGGCGAGAGCTGACCCTGCTTCTGCAGGAGCAAAAATTGCTCTTTGGGCTGGAATTTGCCCTTTGCAGCTCTTTGCCGGGAGCAGCCGGCCGCGAGCCGGGGGCTGCCCCCCCCCCCCCTCGCTCTCTGCCCTGCGTCCCTCGATGCCAGCGCGGTGGTGTCACCCAGGGTCCCCCCTCGCCGCCCACTGCAAGGCAAAATGAGTCCTGCAGCTGCCGCCGCGATTTGGCTGCGTGGGGGAGGAATCCGGCCCCGGGGTTGGGGGGGGTTATCTCCCCCCCACCCCCCCCCCGAGCTTTTTGGCCGCTTTGCACGGGGTCTCTGAATGCCCGAGTGTGCGACGCGCACAACAAGGCTCTTTATATCCCGCGGGGCTGCTGGGAAACCCTGCGATGCCCCAGGGGCCCTGCGCCCCAAAATTGGGGCTGGCGCTGCGGGGACAGGCAAGGCTGGGCTGGGGGGGGCTGCGCGGGGGGAGCCCCCACCCCTCCTGCCCGCTGCTCCGGGGGCGAAACTGGGAGTTTAATCATTTTTCCTTCGCTCAGGCGCCGTTGCCAGCTTGCTGCTGCCGGCAGCTCCTGGGGAAGGGCTGCTGCTGCGTGCTTATATTTATTTATCCGGACAGCAGAACCTGTGGAGGGTGGGGGGCTGGCCCAAATGCTGCAAGCGTTGGTTTCTCCACATTCGGGGTGATCGCGACGCGGGGGGGGGGGGGGGGGGGGGGGGATTCTCCGGTGGCTCGTAAGGGTTGTGCTCGCTCCGCAGCCTGCCCATCTATGGGTTATTGCTGCGGTCCCGCTCCACGGCGCAGCCTCACTCGGGGGCTGGCGCAGCCCCAAGGCTCGCAGGGCTGGCACGGCAGGCAGCCAGCGTGCCTATAGCGGGACGTATGGGTGTGGGGAAGGCGGGAGCGCATGCATGTTTTTTCCTGAGGAAACCAAGCTAAAATTGTTCTCGGGGGAAGCAGGGGGGGGGGACGCAGGTTTTCCTCCGGTGCTGATGGGATAGAGGGAGGGTGGTGTTGTCAGGGGCAGGACAGGAGGAGGGGGATGGGAGCGAGGGGCTCCCGGGCTGCAGCGTGCATGGGTTACATGGCCAGGGATGCTCCTGGGCACGGTACAGGGCCGTCACCTCCCCGTGTGACAGCTCCAAGGGGCACCCCTGCACCAGTGCAGCTGAGAGGGGGTGGTCTGGCTGTGTCATGGGCTCCCGTGGAGGATGCTGAGCACCTTCCCAGCATGTTGCAGGGGGGTTTGGCCGTGCACGAGCAGCCCCTGCTCCTGCTCTTCCCCGGGAGGTGTCTGCAGGCTGATGGAGGGCTCTCTTGGCGTGCTTACATGCACTATGGTGTGCGTGGAGGCAGCTGTTGTGTCCCCAGTCCCTTCCCTGTCTCAGTCCTCCGCTGGGGTCCTGCCCTCCTGTGACGTCCATCTGTCCTGCTCTCCCTTTGGCAGCTCAACACCTTCCAGGCGGTCATAGCTTACAATGATAAGGACACCTACGCCATCTTCCTCTACCCCGATGGTGGCCTCCAGTTCCTGGGGACGCGGCCCAAGGAGACCTACAACGTCCAGCTGGAGCTGCCGGCCAGGGTGGGCTTCAGCCGGGGGACGGCGACGACCCGAAGAGGGACAGGCTCTTCCACAGCCTGGCCAGCAGCGAGCAGGCTCTGAGGCACCTGGAGTGGTGCGTGGTGCCTGGGGGACCGTGCGGGGCGGGCAGGGGGAGCAGGGTCACCTTCTCCCAGCCCTGGAGCCTTTTAAAGGCTGGAAGAAGGAGGGGAGCGAGCTGGGGGCGATAGGCTGCATCGGGGGGCTCAGCCCCATGTGCACGGGAGCTTTTTGGGAGCTGCATTTGGGGTCGTGGGAGGGGTGGTGCGGAGCAGGGTGGGTACCTTTGGGGGGAGGGCGTTTCCAGCATGGCTGCGATGGACATGGGTGTGTGCTGCTGTCCTGCAGGGAGAGCAACACGGGGCTGCCCGGCGTGTGGGTCTTCCACGTGGGCAGCGCAGCCCCCCTGGAGCACGTGGAGCCAGGAATCAGCGGGGCGGCCAGCCCCCCTATGCCGCAGAGCCCCGAACCCCATGCCCCCAGCACCGCCGACTATGCCCATGCGCTCTACAGCCGTGCCGACCACACGTCCACGGAGCTGCCACTGCAGCACGGCTCGGAGGCCACGTCACTGCATCCAGACCACGGACCCCACGCCCCGGCGCTGCTGGGCGTCGTCCCCGAGGGGCTGCCCGCATCCCCGGGGCAGGAGCGGAGCCGCCGGCTGCACCCTAATGGGGATGGTGGCACCCGGCGGAGCTACTCCCCCAACCCCTCTTCCTACAGCTCCGGGCATCATGGCGTTGGCGTGGAGGAAGACGTGCATTTTAACCCTGATGGTGAGTGGCCGCAGCCCCTCCGATGAGCGAACAGGGACGTCTCGTGGTGGGTGGCTCCCTAAAAAAGGCCTCTCTGCTGCAAGCTCATCTCTTCCCGAGCAGCCGGGGCTGAGGCTAGTGTGGGCTGGCATCGCTCCTGCAAAGCTGCTGCCCTTCCAGCTCCTCTCCCCGCAGCCAAATCCTGCTGCCAAGGGGCTGCTGGAGCCCCACATCCCCACCCGCCGGGTTTGCTGCTGCTCTGCCCTGCGTTGCAAGGAGGGGAGCTCGGGGGGACGGGAAGCTCAGGGGGACGGGAAGCTCGGGGAACAGGTCCCAACACTGGCCCTGCCACCCCCTCCTCACCGCCGAGCTGGCTGGGGAGCCGCTGTGGCATGTGCCCGGGGGAGCAAAGCCCTGTCCCTGGCCAGCTGTCTCCCAAAAACACGCAAGAACTCGATCTCTCGCCCTCTGTCAGATCTGCCTGAAATCAGGCAACAGGTTTGAAACCCTGAGCCTCCCATGTGCATCCCAGGCGGCTTTCTTGGGAAGCGCCGCTGCCGGCTGTCCCATCTCCCGACGGTGTTTTTGGGACCGGGGCGGCAGGGTGCCCACCCCCAGGAGGGGTGGATTTGTCACCGTGTCCCCAACCCTCTGCCCTTGGCCCCAGTGTTCACCTACAGCGCGGCCAGCAAGGAGACGTGCGCCCGGCACCACGGGCGCTGCTCCCCGCACGCCTTCTGCACCGACTACGCCACTGGCATCTGCTGCCACTGCCGGGCCACCTACTACGGCAATGGGCGGCAGTGCCTGCCCGAAGGTACGCGGGGCGGGCGGCGGGGACGGGCACCCCGTGCCTAGGCGGCTGCTGCCAGGGTTGCCCGTCTCCCTGCCCAGGGGCCGTGCATCGCCTCAACGGGAAGGTGAGTGGGAGCCTGACGGTGGGACGGGCGTCCGTCCGCTTCCAGGACGTCGACCTGCACGCCTACATCGTGGGCAGCGACGGCCGAGCCTACACGGCCATCAGCGGGGTGCCCCAGCCCGCTGCCCGCGCCCTCCTGCCCCTCCTGCCCGTCGGCGGGCTCTTCGCCTGGCTCTTCGCCCTGGAGGAGCCTGGCTCCGAGAACGGCTTCAGCATCACCGGTGAGTGGGGACCCAAGATGCGCCACCGAGCCCCGTTGCTCTGAGGGACACGGCTCCTGGTGGGGTGGCCTGGCTCAGATACGGGGTGACGTGTGGCTTGGGGCAGGTGATGAGGGGTGCGGGTGGGGGTTCGGGGCAGCCCCATGGCTCCTCCGATCATCTCCCCGGGTTCAGCTGGCTGTCGCCTCCCTGCTGCGAGTCCTCGCGGGTGTGCCGGAGGAGTGGGGAAGGATGCTTTGGGGATGTATTCCGTAAAAATCCTACAACCGAATGCCACCTGTTCCCTTTTCCTGCCCAGGTGCCGAATTCACCCAGAGCCTGGAGGTGACCTTCTACCCCGGGGAGGAGACGGTCCACGTCACTCAGACGGCTGAGGGCCTGGGGCCGGACAATTACTTAAGCCTTAAGACACACATCCAGGGCCAGGTGCCGTTTCTCCCGGAGAACGTCACTGTCCACATCGCTCCCTACAAGGAGCTCTACCACTACTCCAGCTCAGGTAGGAGCCCGTGCTCAGCCCCGGGTTCGGTTTCTCGCACGCCATCCCTGCGTGCCCCGCTTGGAGCAGCCCAAAACCGCCCCGTCCCCACTGCGGTTCCCAGCGTCCAAGAAGCATCGATGCTGAAGCCGCTTCTCCCCCCATCCCGGGGGGGTTTTCTTGCTGTCTGGCAGCCGTGATGTCCTCTGCTCACCGGGAGTACGTCCTGGCCGCGGGGACCGCCAACCAGACCTTGTCCTACCGCCTGCGCCAGAACATCACCTTCGCCGGCTGCCCGCACGCCCGCCTGCCCGCCCGGCAGCGGCTGAGCGTGGCGCGCGCCTTCGCCCTCTACGACGGCCAGGAGCACGTCCTGCGCTACGCCCTCGCCGCCCGCGTCGGCTCAGCACGAGGTGAGCTCCAGCACCCACCCCGGGGTGCCAACCCCCGCCCCGCCGGGGGATGCTGCTGTCTCCTGCCCGCTCCCAAAGCTGCAGAGTGCTCGCTTTGCCCAAAAACAGCCAAAAGAGAGGGTTGGTTTTTTTTCCAAGCAGCTTGAGCCGAAGCGCTCCCAGCATGGGGGGGCCGCAGCGGGGGTGGCACTGGGTGGCACAGCCACGGGTCCCTGCATGGGACGAGGGTGCTGTGGCACAGCGGTGATGCCTATGTCAGATATAAGTGGGAACGGCCTTCCCCCCCCCCCCCCAACACCCCCCCTTGCCCACAGATGATGCCGAGAATCCCCCGGTGAACCCCTGCCATGACAGCACGCACACATGCGAGGCAACGGCGAGCTGCCAGCCCGGCGTGGGGATGGAGTACACGTGCGAGTGCGCGGCCGGGTACCGCAGAGATGGACGGGGCTGCCGAGGTGAGCGGGGGGCTGCGGGCGGGTGCGGGGGGGCAGGGCTGGTGCACCCCGTCCCCCACAGGACACCACAGTGGCCACAGCCGTTTGGGGTGCTGGGACGTGCCACAGCATCGCAGCATCCGCGGTCTCAAGAGCTCCTGGAGCTGCACCAAGGATTTGGGTGAATCATGGGGGGAGACTGAGGCAGGGGTGCTGAGAGGGGTCCCAGTGCTGGGGGGCTGCTGGGGGCTGGGGGCACCTGAGGAAGCGCTCCAGGAGCATTGCGGGGACGGAGGAAGCAGCAGACATGGGACGGGCAGCTTGGGGCAGGACATCCCCCCCAGGCCAGGAGCAGTCAGACCCCGAAAATGGGGGTGTCCCACCACTGCCGGGACACCCGGTGTCTCCCCCTTCCTCTAGAAGTGGACGAGTGCGCGGAGGGCCTGAGCCAGTGCGGCCCCTTCACCATCTGCCTGAACATGCCGGGCAGCTACCGGTGCGAGTGCCGCAGTGGGTACCGGCCGGCAGAGGACGGGCAGGCGTGTGTGCGTAAGTGCCGGCCCCGCCGTTTGGGGTCCCCCCCCCCGACCTCTGTGCCCCACGGGGCTCGGCCTGGCCACCCCCTTACCCCCCCTGTCCCCACAGCACTGGCACCGGCGACCGACCCCTGTGAAGATGGGAGCCACCCCTGCGCGCCGGGGGACCGGGCACGCTGCCTGCCCCGTGCCGGGGGCCGCCCCGCCTGCGAGTGCCTCCCCGGGTACACCGGCGATGGCATCGACTGCTCTGGTACAGGGGCGCGGGAGGGACCACAGGGTGCCTGCCGGGGTGGCACCACGCAGCCGCCGGGGTGCCCTGCCCGGCTGATCCCCATCCTCCCCGTGCACAGACGTGGACGAGTGCGCCGAAAACCCGTGTCACCCGGCTGCCACCTGCTACAACACGCCGGGCTCCTTCTCCTGCCAGTGCCGGCCTGGCTACGAGGGCGATGGCTTCCACTGCACGCACGGTAAGGCTGCCCGGCTCGCCCTGCACCGGCTCTGCCCGGGGTGGCTTCCCCCATCCTCACCGTGCTGTTGTTTTGGCTCTCCCGGCAGCGGAAGGGAGCACGCAGCGGCTGACGCCCTGCCAGCACGAGCGGCTGTACCCACGGGCGGTGCCGCCGGGACCCTCGCCCGTGGGCGACGGGCACATGCCCCAGTGTGACGAGGAGGGCCGGTACCGGCCCCTGCAGTGCCACAGCAGCACCGGGCACTGCTGGTGCGTGGACGCCGCGGGGCAGGAGATCGCCGGCACGCGGATGGCGCCGGGCAGCATGCCGCCTCGCTGCGGGAGCCCAGGTCGGTGCCGCCCCGCAGCGTTTGAGGGGGCGAGGGGAGGCGGGTCGGGTCCTTTGGCATCTCGTCAGTATCCCGATGGGATCAGCGGGCATGCAGGAGATGCCCTGGCTGGCCGCGTGGGTCGCGCTGGGTGGCAGAGGATGTTGAGGTGGGGCTGGAGCAGGCAGAGCCCTGCCTGTCCCTGCCCATCCTGCACGGCTACAGCACTTTGGCCCCAGCCAGCAGCGGAGTGGGAACAGCGGGGCTGCGGCGAGCGGAGGGGACCCAACCACCCGACCGGGGACTTTTCTGCCATGGCCTGGGTGCAGGGTGCTGCCAAACGGGTGGTTGGGCACCTCGGTGGGGGGCTCCTGGGTCTTCAGGGTGCCCTGGCCCACGGGGTTAGAGTGGCAGTGGCCATTGGGGCACCTTCTGTGTCATCTTGTGATGGAGGGGACAGCCACGGGGTGCCGAGGGGGCTGGAGAGGGGCAGCCCCGGCCCCCCCCCAGCCCAAGGGAGGAGGCCAAACGGTGCCAGCAGAGCATCACCCAGCACCTGCAGCTCTGGGTGAAGCGGGGCCAAACCTGGGTGCCAAGCAGGTCCAGGGGAGCTGCGTGGCACCCCCTGAGCCTGGGGCGGGGGCTTTTGCTGCCGGCAGAGTCTGTCCAGCAGCTGACCCCCTGTGAACACGAGCGGCTGTACCCACGGGCGGTGCTGCCGGGACCCTCGCCCGTGGGCGACGGGCACGTGCCCCAGTGCGATGAGGAGGGCCGGTACCGGCCCCTGCAGTGCCACGGCAGCACCGGGCACTGCTGGTGCGTGGACGCCGCGGGGCAGGAGATCGCCGGCACGCGGACGGCGCCGGGCAGCACGCCGCCTCGCTGCGGGAGCCCAGGTCAGTGTCCAGGGGAGCGGGGGGTACCTTCCCCTCCCTGCAGCACCCCAGCATCCTCAGCATGGAGTGGCACCAGCAAGGAGAGGGGGACCCAGGGCTCCGGCAAAGCCCTCAGTCCCCCAGGCTTGTACACGGGGTCCATCACGGGGGGGGGTGACTGTTGCCCTCCCTGTGCCAGAGCCCACGGAGCGGCCCCGCACCATGTGTGAGCGTTGGCGGCAGAGCTTGCTGGAGCACTACGGGGGCAGCCCCCGCAGCGACCAGTATGTGCCGCAGTGCGACGCGGGGGGCGACTTCACCCCACTGCAGTGCCACGGGGACAGCGGGTACTGCTGGTGCGTGGATGAGAGCGGCAGGGAGATCCAGGGCACGCGCTCGGAGCCTGGCAGCACCCCGCCATGTAAGAGCTCGGCACCCCAAGTGTGACTGACACACACACACACACACACACACACACACCACCCCCCCCCACCCCCCCCCAGTCTAGCACAGCACGGGCTCCTGGAGCTGTACCCCGCACCTGCTTGGGTGCAGAGCTGAGGGGCCGATGCTCCCCGAGCCATCTCTCTCTTTGTCCGTCCGTCCCCCTGCCCCCCATTTATGTGCCAGGTCTCCCCAGCGTCGCACCGCCCAGCATCCGGCCCTCGCCCCGGCCCGACGTGTCCCCACCGGCCACGGGGACCTTTCTGCTCTACGCTCAGGGACAGCAGATCGGTTACCTCCCGCTCAACGGCACGCGGCTGCAGAAGGAGGCGGCGAAGACCCTGCTCTCCCTGCATGTACAGTATCTCCAGCACCAGGGTCAGGGTGCAGGACCACCGGAGGGAGTTAGGGACGGGCTGATGCTGCGACTCTGTGTTTCGCATCTCCCTGGACCACTCTTGTCTGAGCTGTGATGGTTTGAGGCAGGGGTGGGGGGTCACCTCTCGAAGGTTGATGTTGGTTTGTGGGGACATTGGCTGTGCCGGCTGCCTTGGCGCCGAGATGGAGGAGGAGCGCTCTCACCTCTTCCTCCAGCCGTCCCCCAGCAGAGGGGCAGGTCACAACCTGGGGCTGCCTGCAAAGGGAAGGAGCACGAGTGCTCGCAGAGCTCCCCCAGCCATCGGTCACGGGCCCCGGGCTGCCAGCTGCATGTCTCTGCTGCAAAACTTGCCTTTTTCCTTCCTCGGACTCCTCTTGGAGCGTGGCCACGTGCATCTCCAGCCAGGCCAGACCGAGGGAGAATGCTGAAAGCTGGGCCACGACCCTCCCTGCACCCCGGGGAACTGAAACACCTCGCCAAGTATTCCCTTTCCCCATCCTGAAGGTCATTCCTCGGGCTGGCTTCACTGTTGGAACGGTCTCTCCTTGAGCCGAAGGGTTTCAAACCCATCTGGACGTGGGTGTGTGCCTGCGACAGCTGGCCTAAAAACCTCTGCTGCAGGATTCAGCCGGGGGTGTGCAGTAGGAGCCCGTCAGTGTTGGGTATTGCTGGGGAGGAGGAATCTTGAGCGTCATTCCCCGTTGCTGCATCTCGCAGAGTGCCCCGGGCAGCTCCCAATGCGGGCTGGTGGGATAAGGGTGCTCATTGAGCCTCCTGGCCGTGGCCCAGGCAGGATTTCACCGTGTGTCCCTCTCCCGACCCTGGCAGGGCTCCATCGTGGTGGGGATCGACTATGACTGCCGGGAGAAGACGATCTATTGGACCGACGTGGCCGGCCGGACCATAAGCCGGGCGAGTCTGGAGCCAGGCGCTGAGCCAGAGACCGTGATCAACTCAGGTGTGTTCCCATCACCAGTGACATCGGCCCAAAGCCACATCCGTGGGTCCACGCCAGTTTGTGCCCATCGCCACTCTGGGGCTGTCCTGCTTTGGGGTCCTCCTGCTTTGGGGTCCTCCGTCTGCGCTCACATCCCTTGGCTGTGGGTCAGGCGGGTCGAGGCACCGTGACAGGTCCAGGAGCAGCATGTCCCCAGCCACTGACCACGTCCATCCCTCCGGCAGGGCTCATCAGCCCCGAGGGGCTGGCGGTGGACCACCTGCGCAGAGCCATGTTCTGGACCGACAGCGGCCTGGATAAGATCGAGAGAGCCCGGCTGGACGGCTCCGAGCGGCGGGTGCTCTTCGACACGGAGCTCGTCAACCCCCGGGCCATCGCAGTGGACCCCGTCCGAGGGTGAGCAGCAGCGTTTCTGGAGGGGCTTTGCACGCAGGGCTTTGCAAGGTGTGAGTCGGACGCACACAGTGGTGCCAAGGCCCCGTCCTGACCCTGGGAGCAGCTCTCCTACATTGCACACCCTGTAGGAGGGATTGGCTCTGTTCCCCACCCCCTCTTTGATTTAATAATTCAGGATTTGGCTAAACCTGCTGTTTCAGTGTCAGGATGTGCATTATTTTTAAAAGCTTTGAAACATGCCTGGCGTTTGAAAACACAAGCTGTGCCTCTGGGGTGCTGTTGCGATACAAAATGTGCTACTCCTAAGGCTCGCCCTCGTCCAGGAGCTACAGTTTGGGTCGTAAACATGTTTGACATCATTCTGGTTTTCTTTTAGAGATTTTTTCAAATCGAATAAAGATTTTTTTTCAGGCACTGTTAAGGGGAAAACCAGGCCTCTCTCCTGACAAGAACCAGTAACGAAGAGAAAGCCGATAATCTCCTACCGCTCCTTACTGTTGTGTGTCCTGTTTGTTCATTATGTAATTATTTCCCAAGCAACCTTTACTGGACGGACTGGAATCGTGAAGCACCCAAAATCGAAACTTCCACTGTCAGCGGAGCCAACAGGAGGGTCCTGGTGAACAAGGACATCGGCTTGCCCAATGGCCTGACGTTCGACCCCTTCTCCAAGCTGCTCTGTTGGGCAGATGCAGGTAAGTGCCAGGTCCTGCACTTGGGCCACAACAACCCCATGCAGCGCTACAGGCTTGGGGAAGAGTGGCTGGAAAGCTGCCTGGTGGAAAAGGACCTGGGGGTGCTGGTCGACAGCCAGCTGAACATGAGCCGGCAGTGTGCCCAGGCGGCCAAGAAGGCCAATGGCATCCTGGCCTGTATCAGAAATCGTGTGGCCAGCAGGAGCAGGGAAGTGATCGTGCCCCTGTACTCGGCACTGGTGAGGCTGCACCTCAAATACTGTGTTCAGTTTTGGGCCCCTCACTACAAGAAGGACGTTGAGGTGCTGGAGCGTGTCCAGAGAAGGGCAACGAGGCTGGTGAAGGGTCTGGAGAACAAGTCTGATGAGGAGCGGCTGAGGGAACTGGGGTTGTTTAGCCTGCAGAAAAGGAGGCTGAGGGGAGACCTCATCGCTCTCTACAACCACCTGAAAGGAGGTTGTAGCGAGGTGGGGGTCGGACTCTTCTCCCAAGTAACAAGCGATAGGACGAGAGGAAATGGCCTCAAGTTGCGCCAGAGGAGGTTTAGATTGGACGTGAGGAAAAATTTCTTTACTGAAAGAGTGGTGAAACATTGGAACAGGCTGCCCAGGGAAGTGGTGGAGTCCCCATCCCTGGAGGTATTTAAAAGACGTGTAGATGAGGCACTTAGGGACGTGGTTTAGTGGGCATGGGGGTGTTGGGTTGACGGTTGGACTCGATGATCTTAGGTCTTTTCCAACCTCAATGATTCTATGATTCTGTGTTCACCGAGGACGGATCAGGCTACAACACACTAAGCCTCGAGGGGAAAACCAGCTATACACGTCTTTAGCCCATTGCTACCTGTGAGCCTCTCTACCCTTCCGCTGTCCTGCCCCGAAGGACTTGGTGTGATGGGGTTGGGGGACTCACAGCACGAGCTGCTGCTACATCCTTAGGCTGAGAAGCTGTTTCAAACATTAGCGAATACAAAGAACGCGTTTGGCGGGGGGGGGGGGGGGGGGGGGGTGTGGCCTGGTAACTGTCTTGTGTTTGAAAAGGAACGAAGCACCTGGAGTGCACATTCCCCAACGGCACGGGCCGGCGCGTCATACAGAACAACCTCAACTACCCTTTCAGCATCATTAGTTACGCCAATCACTTCTACCACACGGACTGGAGACGGTAAGGAAAGAAAACCCGCTCCCTCCCACGGCTGGGAGCGCTGAGCTAGCGGTTCCTAGGGCTCCGCTCCCCTAAGCAGCCAGAAGGCAGCCTCCGCCACTCCCTGCCGGAGTCGTGCTAGCGAGCAGCTTGGAGGGGCTTTGAGCTAGAGGGGGGGGGGGGAACGCCCACTGTCCCCAGCCTGCTCCCCGGTCCCAAGTCCTGGAACCTCACCAGAGCGCTCTCTTGGGTCTCCTGCAGCGCCATGTTCAGCAGCACCCGCTTGTAAATCTCAGCGCAGAACAGTTGTTTAGAAACAGCCCCAGCTTCCTGGGAAGGACAGAAATAGTGGTTGGTTGTTTTGTTTTTTTTTTTAAAATAAAAGTTGGCACGAGTTTCTGAATCTAGATTGAGTCAAAGAAAAGATTCTGTCCTCAATTGTTCCCTCTCCCCCGCCACCCAAGGCCCTCACAGCATCAGGAACTCGCCTCTATTCCCCACTCCAGCTGGAAGCTCTCAAAACTTCAATCAAATCTTAGATTACCACAAACACTTAAGTGCTTGCCATGCTTGGAGGGGACTCGGGGAGATAACGTCTCCTTGGAAGGCTGTCTCTGTGACTCTGCATCACCAAAGAGAAATGCACTGAATGAGCTGGATGTAGATTTCACAGGGCAAATTTCTTTCCACTTGTTCTGCAGGTGTTCAGAGCAATCTTTTTAGCTGCCTCTGTTCTTAAATGCGTGTAGACGAGGGGAAAAAAACCCGCAAGTTTCACAGATGAGTAAAGCACTTCTCCCCCTTTTATCACCAGGGATGGTGTGATAGCCATCGATAAAGAAACTGGCTCCTTTACCGATGAGTATCTTCCAGAGCAGCGATCGCATCTCTATGGAATAACTGCAGTTTATCCCTACTGCCCTGGAGGTAAAACACAAGGAAACCCGCCCCCTCTCGATTGTCTGACGGCCGCTATGTGCTTGACACGCTAAAGATACCCATTTCTCTCCGCAGCAAGGAAATAGTAACAACTGCTATTGCGAGAAACAACAATCTTTGCACCCAAAAGAACTGCAGACCCAGAAAACTGTCACTGCATACAACTGAGGGGGAAGCCCCTTAACCGAGGCCAACGAAGCGACCTACTTTCCTGCAAAAGATTATCAAGTATTTTTTGAAGTTATACCTCAAGTCTTTACTACTGTATTTTTTAAAAGTGAAAAACATCGATAGATTACCAAAAAATGGTCCTGTGACTCTTAGGCCATTACTCTATCTCTTGCTTATGCAAGCAAATTTAAAACATAGTTTTCTTATTCAAATGTTTTATTTTATTGGAAGAAGAATGGATTCATTTTTAGTAGTTTTGACAATCTGACCAACAGGTCCTTTTATGAAAAAAAATAAGTGCATACGGGAAGCTTTGGATGCAGTATCTTGCTGGGTCTAAGTAATCGACAGCCCTGAAGACAGAGACTGTGTGTGCTCCAGCAGTGTGCAGAACAGTTACGTGATATGGCAAAGGCATTGAAGATTTTCCAGAAGACAGTTCTGTATTTTCACCGCTGCCTCAATGCATGTCTTTTAGTATTTATATTAGAAGAATATGCTAGAATTGATCTGTTCATGCTTGTTGGTTCTTTTAAGTGCCTTCATAGACCTACCCAGTGTAGACCAATACATGTTCAGAAATACCATTTACGTTGTAACGCTTCACTTTTTCTAGGTTACTTCAATAACTGAATAAAATGGTTAAGTTTCCCTTTGGATTTAGTTTTTAAGTATTTCAGCTGTAGGGTAGAGAGTGGAGAAGCAGCAAGCAAGCCAGGAGCGAGCTGTTCATAGGGCAGGACCTCAGCAAGAGAGGAATCTGCAGAGCCTTTATGTAACACTCCCTTGTCAACACAAAGCCAAACACAATGAAAAAGTGGTATTTGCCAACTCAGAGCTAATCAGAACAATTTGTCTGTTTTCCCCAACTTCATTTATTTAAAGAAAAATGGTAATTCATTAGAAGTCAGAATTCAAATTTCCTGTTTTCTTTCAAAACAGTAAAATAATACCATTTCAAACTGCATGCCAGAGTTGTAGAGAGTTGTACATAGTTCCTAATTGTACTAAGTACACAAGAGACTAAAAGCTTTTATCTGTTCATCTCCCGACTTTCCCCAGTCTGTGGTCCGTCTTGGGATCAGCAATAATTGCCTGAACTGCTACAATCGCTTCGTTAATTTTTGTTTGCAGCTCTCGGAGCTCCTCTATATGCAGCAGTCGGAGAATTTGGGCAGCTTCATTGAGAACAGCATCTGGGCGAGATGCAGAAAGAGAAGTCGTATCAAGCATTTTCATCGAACACGAAGGTCTTAAGCTTAATCTAAGCCAATGCTCTGCACTTCATTCATGCTTGTGGTGTTCATACTTCAAGCAGGGAACAACTTCCCCTGCAGCTAGAGAGGGACAGGGTGCTCTGCAAAACCTCACTCAGCTTCCTGCAGCCCTCGCAGTAATCCACAGCCAAGTCGGGTCAGCACAAAGCATTCTGAGTAGTTATTTAGGGGTACGTGGGGCAAGAGTGAAGCCAGACTAGTGGAGTCCCAGGTCATCTGGCTATTGTTTACGAAATAATCTGTCAGGTCATGCCAACTTGCCCTGCCTCCGACTAGATTTTAGGTAAAATTAGCCCTAGGTTAACGGTTGGACTTGGTGATCTTAAAGGTCTTTTCCAACCTAAACGATTCTATAAGACACACGGAAGCAGCGCAGAGGTCCTCTGCTGGCAGATGCAAGATTTACAAGGCAACAGTAACGAGATGCATTCCTTCCGCTTGCAGACATGGCTGCCACTAAAAGCTGTTGTTTAAACATTACTCTGAGACAACATATTCCACAGCTAAGATTTATGCTTTTCTGTTCCAAAACAAAATGCACAGGAGTGCTCGTAAATAACAAGCTGGGAGGGAGCAATTCCTTCCACTACAGGCTTTTTTACTGTACGCGTTATCTACATTTTTGACAGTAATATACTTTGTCAAAGGCAAACATCGCTATTTAAAAGTAACATTAAGAGGACTGCTTACCTCCTGTGTCAAAACCAAGAATGTGCTTTTCCAAAGCAACAGGCAAACCCTTTAAAAAGAAAAAGCATGTTCAAATGTAATTAGAAATGTCATTTTGCATGTTTGGAAAATAAAAATCAAGTACTACAGCAGGTAACTCTGGAGCAGAGGACACTTGAGTTTTGCTTATCTAGACGTGTGCGGCAACTTCAAAAAGTCATCACGCCGATTAAACGCGCGCCTTTGTGCGCTGAAACATCAAACCCAGAGTATGAATAAAAGAAAAAATCTTCATGTTTAATAATCCCCCTACTTGTCAAGCGAACCCCATTGGATACACACTGCCCACATTCAATCCTTAAAAGGCTAACAACAGTACTGCAAGAGAACACCCAATCCAGCAACATCGCTACCCAGACAAACAAAAAGCATGCACAAACTAGGCTTTCTAAAAAAACTATTGCCTTTAAAGAGCTGCCAGTTTTCAAAGCACTGGCTGATTTGAAAGAGAGCTGTAAAAACTCTCTGTAATCAAATGAGTTTCTCAAGCACTGAACTTGCAACCTCCATCAACATCCCCAGAAGCATTTTCTCAAGTGTTAAAATAAGCGTCATGTCTTATCTTGAAAGCCGTACCTTGACAACCCAACAAGGTAAATCCCATTTTATTTGATACATTTAAACCACAGGTGCAGCAGTACAAGTGTCCTCAGCATAGTTGTACATATCCTCCAGTCAGAGATCATTTCTGTACCTATTTTATCTTTTCCCCGCTCTATCTTGATATTGCCAAGAATGCAACTCATGACATTTTGCATGTAAGTCATCTGCCATGCAGCAGTCAAGCATTCATAACCTGTTTCCAGGGACAAGGCTTAATATACAAAGTGTCACTGGCTAGTATTTTGGCCATTAACAAGCCAGCCAAAATCAGAAGCGGAGGTTTATTTTTCCTCTCCTTCTATCCTGCAGCCCAGCTATCCCCTCTGCTTTTAAGACATTTTCTTCATTCATCTGGTACACTACGATGTTGATAATCGCCGCTGGCACGGATAAAGCTGTTTTCCTGCCTCCAACCCCCTGCCTTTTCTCCACCTCACTTGAAATTTAGCATTCCTAACGAGGATACACTCCCAGCAACATATATCACATTCAGTGACACATTTCAACCTAAGACCTGACGACGCTTTGAAGCCCTATCAAATATGAACAATTCTTTGGCATGGAAAAAATTCACTGTTCCTCAGAAAAGCTAGTTCTGCCAAACACACAGAAAATCCCATTTTGATCCCTACACGTCAGCTGCACAGCTATGTAAACAACAACTAAAAGCAGCTTTTTTTAACAGTAGTTACAGAACCTAAAACAAATACAGCAGTCTCAGCTGCTTTCATATTTCCCTGCTCTTTTAACAGTTTTATGGATGGACAAGACCAAAGCTTTGATTTACTGTTCCAACGCTTCTGGCAATTACTGCACTGCAGCTCAGAGCACCTGCGACTGCCACTTAGTAAACACCATAAGCAGTGTTATGATAATAAATAAAGCATGGCCTGTTCTGAGCAGCTGCCAGAAAAGATGAAGGGACTTGCGCTCTTTGACCAGATCCAGTCGCTTTAGCGGGGACGCTTCTAAACATACACCTGCAGGGCAAGAGAGGCTGCCTTCCCTGGCTGCGCCCAAGACCCGGTGCCGGCAGCTGCTGCGCCAAACGCCGGCGAGAAGAGCTGGAGAACTGGGATGTTTAAGAAAAACCACAGTCACCCCCTGGAAGACCTTACAAACAGACAGCTTGTGGTTAGAACCTATCTCTGCAAAAATCTGAGGTTTAAGTGCAGAAGTTTCCTTCGCCATTTCTCTTTTTGGGGAAGGGGGCGGAGGGAGGAGTTGCATGTCCAACATCCCGTTCCTTAAACACATACGAGGTGTACATACGACGCGAAACACTCCATAGAAGGAATGTTTCAACCTGTTTACGCAGCCAACGCTGCCGGTTCCAAGGAAAAGCCAGGTCATACATTTCTTCTCATACCGTAGGCCTGCTGCACTGAAGAGTAAGGGTAATCCTCTAGCAAATACGAAGCCAGGAGAACAGCTATTTACATGAAATATCACACAGGTACCTGTATTTGTATTCAACTGAAACAAAAAGAGCTTTCTATACTCTCCATAATCCTCTGGGTCTTTCAGAATGAGGATGGCGAAAACAAAGCAAGTTTCCACCACCCTCCTAAGCGAAGTATTTAAACAGAACCGGGTTTGACTGAGATGCCAGACATTTACACCTGTACTTCTTTACTCGATATGGAATAATCAACACTAGACTCATGCAGTGTATATACAAACCTCCTTGGACTGACTGGCCTTCGCTATGGCGTCCTGCGTCAAGCGCTCTTGAACCAAAATGCGAATTGCCTAGGAAAAACATTTGAAGGCGAGAGTAAGTAATTGACATCTTGATGCATTTCTCGGCAATTCCAAGGGAAAAGGAGCCAACATTATAACCCAGCATAACCTCAAACCCACAGTTTTGTGAAAGACATTTTGGAAAACTCTTTCAGACCCTAAACCTTTTCAAATAGCACTATTCTTTGCAAGTAGCGTCTTGCACAGGTGTAGTCTCTTCGGCTGTGGGAAGGCAGCTTAACCAGAAGAAAAGGACTTTACACTTATTAATTTCAGCCACTACTGGGCCAGAAACTGCAAAGTACTAGGCACTCTCAAAGCCTGCGATTTCCAGAACGACCTGATCGTGATCCCAAAGCGGCAGCACCATTTTTATTTTTCTGAGATCGCACACCTTTAATGCTGCAGCAATACAGCTTCTTCAGGAAGGAAAGCCTGCTACTGGCATCTTTCAGTAGGTGCTGAACCATCTTCCACATGCAGAGGAGCCTGGAGCAAGGCTACCCACCCAGGTTTTAGAAAGACTGAGAGCAGAAAGGGATTATTTTTAGACACAGGAACAAGAACAGCCCTGATTTTAACAATCCTGCTGCTCATCTGTTTTTACCGGCTCCAGTACATAGCACAAAATCATATCGGAGCTATCAGTTACTGATACCTACAGCTGTAAACGTCTCTAAAAATAACTGAAGGAATACCACGCAGGCAGACTTCCACCAGAAAGAACTGAGTCTGTCAAACACATTCCTCAGACTTCCCCTGATGAGTAGCCAAATGTGACAGAAGCAGTCTTACTGCTTCATGTTTCTCTTCCAAGATTTGGTCATGATAAAGTTGAGAGGCAATACTAGAAAGTTGCCACTGAATACTTCTAGAAATCTTTCTAACTGAAGGGAGTAGCCTGGACAAAAGAGTGATTTGATGAGGACTTTAAATTCCAGCAGTGAAACCAGACCCTGCGTAAGAGAATGTTGAGTGCCATTTGCATTAGAAAAAGGATATCCAACTGTGTTACAAATACGCTTTCTGATCAACTTGCCAAATTCAAATAAATAAAATGGGACGCCGAATATCTCGCTGCTCACTCTGGCCAAGGTCTGGCCAGATGTCTGTGGCATGCTTGCACCCTTTGGCCTTCCCTAAGCATCCGTTCCAGAGTGTCCAAGCCTGAATAGGGATCACAAATTCTTCGCATGCGCACTGCAAACCTGCTTACTGTGGTGTAGAATTAAGAGTTTCACTGACACATTCTAATACCATCAAACCCTGAAAACTAGCGTTACTGTTGTTCATGTAACATGAATTGCCATTGCAGGAATCTATTCTCACTGTAATTAAAAGCAAGAAAATTCAGGCTGATGGTTTTGTCCGACCGCTTCTGTCCAAAGAAGTAAGACTAGAAATGTGGAAATAGTGACAGAAATGTAAATACATTTAAGCAGAAAACACATTCTGCTTTCTCTTCGAGTTGTTAGTACCGAATTAGAAGAACCCAGATGAAGTTCGCTAGCCTCGAGACAATCCTGTAAGACGACCCGAAGGAACTCTGTCTAACAAGGGCTGAGCTCATGCTGCAGATCCTCAACACTGCCATTCACAGGGTCTCTTCTCTTCCTACCCAATATCCCTTTTCACTGGTTTTTGTGGGGTTTGGGTTTTTTTGGTAGGGGTTTGATATTCCAGATCTCCACCACTCTTTAAAGATTGGTTAAGAGTTCAAAGGCTATTTTGGGAAGGCAAAGGAGGATACCATACTGGAGAGAATGAGAAAGTGATTGATGGGATAACTGCAGGCCGTTAATTCCTTAGGAAACCAGGCTGACGTGATAATACTGTTTAAGTATACCTGTTATAGACTTACACACACTTTATAAACTTCAATACCCATGGCATTTAGTTTCTCCAAAATAAATTCAGCAAATATCACAGCTTCTGTAATGGATGGACATCATGGGGTTTTTTCAGTGAAATGAGTTTATTTTGGTGCCAAACAAAACTAAGCTTATTTCCATATTGTGACATGATCAAGTGGGAACTCAGGATTGCTACAGCCTCAGTAAATACAGTACAGGTTCAACCCGAAATTTACAGGTAACTACGGAGTTCCACCACTAAATCACAAATTTTATCACAGTCATAAAAAAGATGCCTTAGAAAATTAATTAGCCTATTTACTGCATTTAAAAGCCATGATTAGTTGTCAAGACTAAATTAAACTGACTTCGGTAATGACAAGGAGTGAACAGTTCACAGGACCAAAAGGAGGAGGAGGAAGCAGCTTTAACTGTGGCTCCTCCCCAGGTTGTTTGTTTTAAAACATCCTTTGCATCACTTAGCCTCTATGTTTTCAAGTTTCTCTTAATTTCTAGCACTGGAATACAATCTTCTCCTTTGAGTGCGTTCCTCAATATTTCTGCGGTTCATTAAAAACACACAAAGCAATACTTCGGCTAACCTAGAGCACTTCAAATTCCAAACAACAGTTCCCAGTGTTGGATTTCCAGGAACTCAGCTACAGCTGAACTGTTTACCAAGATAATTATCCCTGCATTAATTTCCATGATTTATATTCTGTGTTCTTATCTGCTTGAAAAGGCACATACAGGATGAGTTTTACTTTCTATTTGTGCCTAAAAAGTCATAGTTATCGGTAACTCTGCACCACAAGCTACTACACACATACCAGCCACTGGGGAGAAGGAAGAAAGGGGGTCTGAAAACTGTGAAACTCACCTTAAGCATTACCAAGTAATCATCATGTCGCTGAATTTGAAGCAGATTAGCTAAAGCCATCACTCCAGCCTTGAAATCAGGATTATTCACTGTGAAAATAATCATCATCATTAAAAACAGATGCTAGTTTAACTGGCTCCAAAAGACAGAATTGGCTTCCTGACTCCACGGTATCGATTGCTCTCAAGGATGGGCAAGGCCATGGATACAGAGCAGTGAGCAACCACTTAGTCTGGCTACAGAGCAATCCAAGCGTGCACTGGGCTTCGTAGCCAGGTTGCAGACCACCACCCAAGGACAAACAGCACTGTTTTCAATGCCAAAGGCATTGCCTATGTCCTACTGCACAGGAAACCTGTGTTACGTCTTTAAAAATGAAGCCAATTACACAAAGGTATTCTCTTTTATAAATCTTTCTATCACTGCAGAGCAGAACTGCGCCTGCTGGGTGAGGGCAGGACCAACTCCTAGCTGTCTTCTTGTAGAAGGAGCAATGGGAGAAGACTTGCAGGATTTAGGGCTAATTTTAGTAGTTGTTTTCCACCACTTCCACTTATTGTGAATGTGCCTCATAGCCAAAAAAATTAAAATGATTACAAGAGGTACAGCTGGGGAAGACTGAGCCAACAGGTAATACTGACAGTATTGGAGTAAACAGTCTGCCACCATGTTTCCTTAGCTTTTTTTTTTTTAAAGATATGTTAGAGTCTACAGTCAAAAGGTATCTTGCTTTTTCACCCTAACCCACATTAAGTACTCATGTTTTATAGAGCTCTCTGCAAAGCTGTTAAGGTAAATACCCTTCAGCTGCTTCCGCATTGCCTGATAAGAGCCCTCCCAACTTACTCGTATCTGATCAATTCTCTGGGCACCTCATTCTGCTGGGAAAGATTCTCCCCTCTGCCCTTCCCTTTTTTGCCAACAGAAAAAGCTCTGCATCAGCGCACATCCACATACCTGGGATTCACGTGGAGTAGTTCTTCCTTCCTTCGGTAGGAATACAGACAAGTGCAAACAACTCAGAGTAACTCTCAAAATACTGTTCACAGAGAGGCAGTTTGTATTATTTATGAATACATAAACCCTGCATTCCTAAAGCTTTAAATGGGGCTTTAAAACGTTACATGTATCACAGTATTATAACAACTTAAAATCTGAAGAACGCCACACCGGCCATGGAACACATTCACGTACGATGCATCCATACAGTAGGCTGCTGCACACTTACCATCCAAGTTAATCAGCGGTTCTGCATTTTTTGCTGTATTGTCAGTATTTTTAGCACCATCAGGGGTAGAATCCTTATACTTATCAGCTGTTAAATTAAGAAGCAAAACACGAACACCATTAGAGCTAATGACAAAAATAACTAGTTAGAAGTTTAGCGCCAAGGTGTAGTTTGCTATAGCTGTATTTTTGGGGTGTGGTAATTGCCCAAGAGCCTTCTGGGCTTACACGCTGACGTTCTGGAGCTCCCTACTAAGGTCCCCAAAGGCTGCCGTTCCAGTGAGCTACCCTAACAGCTCCCATCTGCAGGGAGCTCACGTGCTATCCAAGAGCAGCATCAGAGCATGCTCCACACTTATGTAGGACATTATGCTCTTTATTAAGGCTCTGCCTACAGTCTTCATCCCAGAAGGCTGAACAAGCTGCACCTTACAGTTCTACCACTTTTAAAATCCATCATTTCAACTAGCATTGGCCCTCTGCCTCAATCAGCAGCATATGTAGGGCTCAAGAACTACAGATTGAAGTCAGTTCTGATCAGCCAGTAAAACGTTTCCAGCGAAGGCTCTGTTTTATAGACTGCAGCGTTCATCTACAACCCACACAGGGGTTTTTCAAGCCTTCTGAGGATGGGACCTCCTGGCTCCTCCATCTTCACATACCCCCGAGTCACAGGCGGCTCATTCTCTCCATCATGAGGGACTGAGAACCAGCTCTACAGATTGCAGGTATTTATATTGCGTCCCTGTCTGGGGCAGAGCTCAGCCCTGCAGGAATTCAAGGTAAAGGAAAACAGTACTTTGGCCATTATTATGTTTGCCACCAGTAATTACGTTTGTATCTGCGCTCTCACTATAAGGAAATGAAACTGCTACTGACTGTTGAGATTTAACTTAACTTTTTCATAACCTTGCCCTAGTTCCCAAGGGCTCAGGATCTACTCCCTGTGAAACAAGGGTCTAAGAATAACTTATTTGAATAAATGTAGTACTAAATAAAATGCATTTAATACACTTTAGAGTAAGTTCTCATAAAAGCAATCCCACAGGGAGAAGGGTATAAATATAAACAATGGGGTTTGCTATATCGAGAAATAAAGTAATAAATGCAAGTATGCTACTGCACTGTCCCACGGGAGCTGAAGAGAAACAGTTCACATCTGAATATGGTGCAAAACCAAGCAGATGAAAGCACATTTTTATTTTTTTTAAGAAAACAATATATACTTTTGACCTTTGTCTTAATTTGACGAATACGTCATAGAATTAAACAGAAAAACTCATTTCCCTACCATTTTGAAATATTAAATATATTCACCCATACCATTATCTCCATACTCGAGCCTAACTGCTAAGCCAAGAAGCCAGTCCACTGTTTCTTGTCGTTCTTGCATTTTGAAAGGACAGTTTACGTCTTTCATATACTGCGGAGTAGAAAGAGGGGAAAACAAATAGATGTTATTGACCTGTATGAAGTAGCTAGGAGCACAGAACTGTTTTTTAAACAGTCACTTTCCCACAGACCTTAAAGTTGTTAGAAGATAGTTACTAACAAGAAGCATCACTGTGAAACGTCCTGCTGTGGCATCTGATCCATCTGAGACATTTTAGAGCGCTCCAATCCGCTGCTAACTCGAGTCTGCCATTTAGTAATGGCACCTGCTTTTTAATGAACGTTATTCATGTTATTCGTTGTCAGACTGCAAACCAGAGAAACCGAAATACCCCTTTCTTTGCTCTCTGTTCGTTTTACACAGTAAGTGGAGGCAAGGGAAAGGGGAAGGACAGAGAACAAGTTACAGCAAAAACTCCCCATCTAAAGCAGGAAGGAGGAATGGTGCTACCTAAGGCTTTCACAATACTGGTATCAGAGGATTCTGAGGGGCGGCAGAAGTAATTTTCCCTTTCTTAGTGTCCCAGCCACATGTTGTCCTCTCTTGTTGTACACAATCACTGTCTCTGCTCTTCTGAAGCCAGAACACGGGACCCAGCCCAGCCCGCTGCCAAGACTCCCAAAGCCCAGGACATAGTGACATTTTGCTGTGCCCCTTTGCTGGAGGGAGAGAAGTGCCACACAGCCTCTACTCCGGCAGCATCAGCACGGAGGGAAAGGGCACCAGGGGCTGGAGAGCACTAGAAGGCAGGGCTCCCCTGTCAGGCACGCAGAGAAGGACAGTCTGGCCAAGCCAAGAAAGATACCACTGATACCACAACAGTACCAGCTGCCAGTAATTCTAGTATCACATACATTTACGTACATGTTATTAGAATGCTTTAGGCTCCCTCCTGCAAGGCATGAGCATTGCAACTCCAATCCTCCTGGGCAGTGAGCAGGGCAAGCAGTTCCAGGGGAAAAAAAAGTGAGATGAATGGGCACTGAGCATTACGGAGCAGCATTTTCAGCTCCTCGCAGGGCTGTTTTGAGAGAAAGGCAATGGGAACCAAGAGGGAAAGCTCAACAGCCCTGTGGTGACTCAAAAGGCTCACGAGCACACAGGAGATCACTCGCAAAACGATGGCTGCTTGCCATGCTTTGTGCTGGCAGTGGAAAATCATCTATCTGAAATAATAAGAGGTGCAGAGATGAGCTGCAGTAGCTTTCTTCCACATGGTTGCAAAGCCTACGAGTTCATTCGCCTAATCCGTTTTCCTTTTGGTACATAAGAATCGTTAACGCAGAAAAAGCTGTTTATTTGTAGTCAGTTTTCTTTCTACTTCAAGAGCCGAATCAAATCAGGCAAGAAACAGATTAGGATGGATACCACCTATCGCAAAAACACAGCTGAGCAAAAATTGCATACAAAAGGTTCTACCATCTTAATAACTCCTACAGTTTGGCTTCAACAATACATTTAAATTCCTAGAAATGTAAAAGTTCAGAGACAGGACAAATATTCAGAGTAGTTTACATCCAACAACCAGAGCAGCTATTAATCATCACTTATATAAGACATCTTTATAATTTAAAACTGTGTTTGAAACAACAAAATACCTTTTCAAATGATTTGGGCCAGTCATCACTGTGTATGTTTCTTAAATTCCCTCGGTCTTCAATCTTGTAATGTCTGATTTTCTGGTCTTCGAGCCAGACAATAAAATTTCTGAATTCTGTTTCATCTGTCGGGAGAAGTAAACAAAGCAAGAATTAACCAGTATCTTAGGGGCAAAAACAAGCCCTTAAGTTTTGACCCAATTCATACAAATACTGGTGCCCCTGAGCGCTTTCATATTTTACCATAAAGATACCTCTAACACTAAAATCATGTATTCCAGAATAACATCTGACCAAAACTCAACACTGAGTTCTTTTCATTTTTCAAGTCACTTCAAATTGGCTACGGTTGACTGACTACACTAAAAGCCATCAAGCCAACAGATTGTTTTTATTGGGAACATAGTTACAACTTACTAAGCGAAGAAGGAAAGGTGAAACAATGATAGAGAAATTCAGTTCCTAACCCTGTTATCTGGACAAACATGTCACATGCAGCAGTAACCCCCCCCGTCTCTTCCAAAGAACAACGCACACAACTCGTGACTGTGCAAAGACATTTTCTTCCTTCGCTGTTGACTCAACTTTTCTTGGTTGTTGACCCAACATCTCATTATTTGGGAGCTGGAATTCCACAATACAAAGACTGTGGTCCAAACAAAGATATTCGTACCGGACAAAGCAATTAGCCTGCACCTGCACTTCAGCGACAGAATTCATTTCTGGACACAGCGGATCACAGCTCTGGGGTATCACCGGCCCCTCAAAAACCAGCTGTGATATTTTGGCTTTGGATGAGCTTTAATATCCCAAGTTAATGAATTTAATATCCTCCCGCATCTCAGAGTGGGGTAAGCACACCATTTTTGCCCATCAGGGACAAGAACGATACTTCTGCTTCTCAAAAGTGTCTTCTAAGTGATATAAGGGCCCTGCTTCTATCAAATGTGTTGTAAGAAAAGGGACGCGGTCACAACACATGCGAAGGAAAGCTTTCAGTAAGATCTTTTAAAACTTCTACACTGGCAAAATGAACCTTAAAGGAAGGAAAAAAAAAAAAGGAACATTAACCGTAAGGAACTTAAGACCCACAACAAAAGAAGATGCCAGTGGACAACGTCTCTTGAAAGAGAAGCAAGTCTACCCGAAGCACTGAAGGAAAAACAACCTATTAAAAAGATGACCTGAAGTGTACAATTGATCACACTGGCTAAATACATTTGTTACAGCACCCTTTCCAGCAAGAAAAAAAAGCATTGCAAAAATCAAGCATCAAAGTATTGATATGTACTGGTGCGTTACGGAAGAGACCCAGCCACGCCAAGAGACCCAGCCACGCCAAGAGACCCAGCCACGCCAAGAGACCGCTTATCCACCGCGCCGTCTCTGCCTCGCTTCGTGTACAGGACAACCCCGGCTCCAGGGCCGAAGGCAGGTTACCACAGCAGCTGAGGGGGTTTTCTGTGGCACGCGTGTGTCCCCCCCCCCGTCCCTCGCATTACCTAAACCAAGGCCCTTCACGGGGGGAGGCCAAGAACGGCAGCGGCATCGCCCACCCCCGGGATCCCGCCTTGGCTTTCGCTCTGTTCCTAGACGACGCTCCAAGAAGCCACCGAAACCGAGCGAACCGCGCAGAACCGCTGCAACGCCCGGGGGTCCCGGTTTTCCCGTTGGAAGCTCGGGATTTTCCCTAAACACCGTGCTGCGGCTAAAACTTCGAGCCCAGAGAGCCGCGCTACCGCTCCGAGCCCGGCAGACCCTTCCAGCCTTAACCCTCCTTCCCTCCTCGGGCCCCCCCGCCCGGGAGACACGGGGACACGGCGGGGGAAGGCGGGAGGTTTCCGAAGCGCTGAGGCGGGGGGGACGGCAAGGGGAAGGGCGAGCAGCCCCGGCTTCGGAGAGGGGCCGGGGGGGGGGGGGGGGGGGGCGGGGAAGGCCGTCGGTGCGTGAGGAGAGCGGCGGGAAGGCGCGGGTGGGGCGGGGGGAAGTCGGCGTGCAGCGGCCCCGCGGAGCCCCGCCGCAGCCCCTCACCCCTGCAGTTGAAGCCGGCCGGGTTGTGGTAGTCGAGAGCCGAGAGCTTGCGGCGGAACATGGTGCCGGTGCCGCCGGCGGCGCCTCCGCTGACGGGCGGGCCCAGCCGCTCGCCCCGCTCAGGCCCAGCCGACGGGCCGGACGGGAAGGAACACCCCCTTGCCCGGCTCTCTGCCCGCCCGTTGGCCAGCGCACGCCGAGCGACAATCTCTTCTACCAATCAGAGGCCGGAGGGGGCTGCCGGGAAGGGAAGCGGCGCTTCATCCAGCTTTATTGACACGACGGCGAGCGGACAGCGACAGGGGCGGGGCTTGGGGCGGGGGCGGGGCCTAGGGCAGGCAGGGTCGGTGTGTAGGCCGCAGTGGGGAGCTGTGGGGCGAGCGCTGGGCTGAACTGGGGAGCACTGGGCTGAACTGGGGAGAACTGGGGAGCACTGGGCTGAACTGGGGAGCACTGGGCTGAACTGGGGAGCACTGGGCTGAACTGGGCTGTACTGGGGAGAACTGGGCTGTACTGGGAGGCACTGGGCTGAACTGGGGAGCACTGGGCTGAACTGGGGAGCACTTGGCTGTACTGGGGAGCACTGGGCTGTACTGGGGAGAACTGGGCTGTACTGGGGAGAACTGGGCTGAACTGGGCTGAACTGGGGAGCACTGGGTGGCACTGGGCTGAACTGGGGAGCACTGGGCTGAACTGGGGAGAACTGGGGAGAACTGGGCTGTACTGGGCTGAACTGGGGAGCACTGGGGAGAACTGGGCTGTACTGGGCTGAACTGGGGAGCACTGGGCTGTACTGGGGAGAACTGGGCTGAACTGGGCTGTACTGGGGAGCACCAGGCTGAACTGGGGAGCACTGGGCTGAACTGGGCTGTACTGGGGAGCACTGGGCTGAACTGGGCGGCACTGGGTGGCACTGGGCTGAACTGGGGAGCACTGGGCTGTACTGGGCTGAACTGGGGAGTACTGGGCAGCACCGGGCTGAACTGGGGAGCACTGGGCGGCACTGGGCTGTACTGGGGAGCACTGGGCTGAACTGGGTGGCACTGGACTAAACTGGGGAGTACTGGGTAGCACTGGGCTGAACTGGGTGGCACTGGACTAAACTGGGGAGTACTGGGTGGCACTGGGCTGTACTGGGGGAGCACTGGGCTGAACCGGGGAGCACTGGGCTGAACTGGGCAGCACGGGGCAGCACTGGGGAGGATTGAGCTGTACTGGGGAGCACTGGGGCAGCCCCACAGCACTGCCCAGAGCTGCATGTGGGGCTGGGGGTGCGGGCCCCCCACGGCCCTCCGCCACACCTTACCTGCCCCACATCCGCCCCGGAACCACCTGAGGGGCAGAAAGGCCTTGGGGGGGGGCAGCCCGGTGCCCCACACGCTGGGAGGGGATGGGCACCCCGAGGCCCTGGGCACGCTCTGGCGGCCCTTGGGGCCGGGGGGCTGGTCCTGGGGCCCACTGTGGCCCCTGCGCCAGCAGCGCCGTGGGGCTTGGCGCCCCGATGGCGTTTCTTGGGGTGGGTTGTCCCCAGCCGCCGCTGCTGGGCCGTGCCCTGGGGCCGCGGCGAGGGCCACGAGGAATGAGGGGGGGTCACAGCCTGGCAAGCAAGGGGGGGAGGCTTTGCTGTCGGCTTCGGGGGGGGGTGATTCCACCCCTATTCACTCTATTTTTAACACCGCACTCAGGCCGCTGCAGCGTGGCGGTGCAGATGCCGGGAAGTCCCTCACAAAATTAGGCAGGAGCAGAACTGACCTTTCTGGAGGGGAAAAAAAGCAACCCACCAGAGAAGGGGCAGTTGTTTTTCCTTCTCGGTGCGCGTGTGACATTTGCTTTCCGGAGTTTAGAAACCCAGCCGTTTTTATAGTCTTCAAACCACGCGTGAATCATCCCGATTTCGCACAGATCCGCCCCAGCCCGGAGCTGGCTCGGCAGCGCTCCCTCGTCCTCCTGGGAAGCAGCGAAGGGGGTTTCTGGGCAGGGACAGGCGGGGGACGCGGCTGCCTGCCGAGCCTGAGCCCCCTCTCCTTTTCTGGAGGGAGAGGGGGCTCAGGGAGAGAGCTGCTCCTTAATTGCAGCTTGCAATTAAACCGTTTTCAGTGCCAACGCCGCTGCTGCCATTCGTCATCGGGTTCTTGCTCCCAGATATATTTCCGTCACCGCCGAGGCAGGAAAAGTTTCTGCTCTGGTGGCGTTTTGCTAAAGGGCTCTGTGCAGTGCCAGCAGCAGGTGAAGGATGCCCGTTTAAGGGTTTGGGGTTTTTTTTGGGTGGTTTTGCCTGGAGAAGGCGATGAGCCCGGGGTGGGAGTGAGACCACTCCCTGTCGTCCCCCCCCCCCACCCCTCCCCAGCTTGGGTGGCGCGTTGCAGACGTGGTGCTGACAGCGCGACGAGCCGATGCAATATTCATCCTGACATTTCTCTCCGCGCCAGCCCTTCCCAGAGCTCCAGCTGGCAGCCGGCGCAGCCGCCGACTGCGGTGCTGCGATGGCAGGGTGGCAGGGGGCTGAGCCAAAACCCCCCCCGCCCCGCAGCCACCCCGAACCCCGGGGGGGGGGGGACCGGGGCAGGGGGGGGGCAGTTCTGCCTCCCTTCCCCTTTAGGACCATTCCTCTCCCATTCACCGTATCTCCTCCGGCTGGTTCCTGGAGCGGTTTAACGGAGGGCAGGGCCTCCCGGCCCTGCCTGCAGCAGGCAGAGAGCCAGCTCTGCCTCCTCCGGCTTTCGCAGCCGGAACCCACGCGTGCTTCAGCGCGTTGCCGACACGTGCGCGAGCGGTGACATGCAAGTGAGCGCTAAAGGCGCCAAAGGCTCCGGCGTGGTTAAAAGGAGCTTGGGACCGTCCCCGGGTTGTGCGGCCGTCTTGAGGGCACGTGCCCTCAGCCGCGCGAGTGTCGCGCGTCGTCCACCCCCGGCGAGGGTGGCCAACGATGGAGGTAGTGAAACCTCTGCATGGGTGCGGGGGGGGTGAACGCACAGCCGGTGGCCGGCACGGTCCCGAGCCAGCAGCAGGATGGGGGTCTCCACCCCTTCCTCCGCCTCTCCTGCCTTTGTCACCCTCAGGACAGCCCTTGCCCTTCCTAACCCATCCTGTTTCACCCTGGGTTTGGGGATCTTCCCCTTCCCTGGTGGGTCCGACCCCTCCTGCAGCAACATGCTGCAAGTCCCCCAGGGCAAAGCCAGCCCCAGGAGCTGCGAAGAGGGGTTGTGCTTCTCCTCTTCCTCCTGCATGCTGGAAATCTAACGGGCTTGCATCTAATGAATGCAATTAGTGCAAATGGGTTTTATTCTCATCAGCGAGCCACACAGGGCTGGTGTCAGGGTGTGCGGGGCAGGCAGCAGCGTGGCGTGCAGGGAGCAACATCTCCTGCCTACGCTTTCCCCGGGCGCTCCACACCTCCTCCGGCTCGGCAGATGCTGCCGGCTCGGCGGTGCCGCCGCCGCTCGGGAGCTGAAGCCCGGGGAAGTGAGGATGAAACAGAGCAAGCCTTGGAAATGGAGGAGAGCCAGCGAGGTACGGCAACAGCTGAGCGTCGCCTGTCTTGGCATGCCGAGCAGGCGAGGCATCGCGGGAGCGACAGTTGGCTCGCTCCCTCGCAGTGACACCGATGGTTTTTCTTTTAAGCTGGCCCGATGGGCACAGCAAGGGATGGGGAGCTGAGAGTTGAGCCAGCCGGTGCTGAAAAGTCTCCCCAGGGCTGGGCAACATTTGCCACTTGCTCTTAATGCGCTGAAGACTGAAATACCTACACGGCGTCCGCGCTGGTCTCGGTGGCGATGGGTTTCGTTGCAAAACCCACGCTGCCGCCTTGCTCCTGGCCCCAGAGATGACCTCAGGCTAAGCAGCCTCCAACCGCAGCCATCCACTTAGCCGGGAAACCATTCGTCTGCAAGGGCCCTACAAAACCAGAGAGAAAATTCGGGGCACGGTAAATTTGGTAGGAGCAGGGCATCTTTCTAAGCACCGGGGAAGGGAGGTGGGTGTGAGGGGGGGGACACGGGGGGACACGGGGGGATGCTTTGCTTTGCTGCAGCCCGGGCGCAAGCTGGGCATGGAGAGAGTCCTGCTGTCCTGCTCTCCATCACCCCTTCCTCAGCCTCCCACCGCAGCAAGGACGGGGCTGAGACTCTCGGAGCCTCCCCAAAACAGCCCCAAACGAGGCCATTCCTGCTCTGGGCTACGGGCCGGACCGCAGCAGGCCAGATCCTGTGCTGGGCGTGCTGGAGACGGCGCTGGGGAGAGTGTACTCCCTGCCAGGGATGGGAGAAGAAGGAAAGCGCAGGAGAAGGGATGGACATCAAAACTAGAGCTTTCAGGTGTCCCTCAATTTCTGAGCGACGGTGATTTTAAGCAAGCAGCAATGTCCCACCCTGAACAAGCCTGATCCCCCCCGGCGTTAGCTCATCCTGCGGGAACAGAAAGTTGCGGCTCGGCAGGGGCTGAAGCCCCGAGAGGCTTCACTTTCCCTCGCCGACGGGCATGAAAACTCCTGCCAAACCCCACGCCCCAGCGGGGAGACCCCCTGATCCCGCTGGGAACGGGACCCAGCCGCAACCAGGTTGGGAACCCACCTCCCCAGGGGCCGGCAAGCACAGAGCATCGTCTCCAGAGGCTTGAAACAAATCCAAAATTTTATTTCCAACAAGTACACAGACCACGTGGGATGGGGATGCGCTACATCACAACGCCGACCTCCCCGCGCTGGCTTGCGGTTACAACCGCCCCCTCCCCAAAAGCCTGGCAGCGGCAGGCTGGCACCGGAGGGACGGACTCGCCCCCGCCACCAGCAACCTCGGCAGAAAAAAAAGAAAAGTCCTTTTCCAGTACTCACGATATTTTTCTTTAAAAGCCTGGGGGTAGAGTTGAATGTCATTTGATACCACGCTGGAAATACAGCATTGGGATGGAGAGATGACTGGTATTTTTGTTGCGGGGGGGGGGGGGGGAAACGATCTTGGCAGGCGATCTCTACTTGGCTAACAAAGGCGTATCTGTGTAAATATAAATACTGGGGTGAAATACCTGGCAGCACACCAATGTCAACACCACTACCAACATAAAATAAAGACCAGCAACGTAAAACACCTTCAATGAGTAGTTTAGACTAATTCAAAATTCCGCCCCCCCCCCCGCCATACTCTTCATGCAGCTTTATTTCCTCGTTTATTTATTAAGAATTCGAGTTGTAAAATACGCAAGTCGTTAAAAAAATTATTACAAACCACTTCATGACAGCATTTGAGAAGGGTTGGGGTGTGAGCCCCGGGTCAGACCGGCTGCGCTTCGCTCTCTGTGACGGTAAATCAGCATTAAAAAGAAAAGACAAACCCAGGACGGGGTATTTACACATCTGCCTTGCAACACCAGGAGTGAAACCAGCTGCAGAGCAAACGACTTCATCAGTCCTTCATCCTAAAGCTACGTGAGCTGTAGTAAAAAGATTGAAACAGGGAGGTTAGGGGGGGCCGAAACCCACCGCGGGAGGGCTGGGACCATCTAGGCTACTCGTGTCGTATAAACATTCCCAGATGCCAAAAGTTTTGAGTCTAGTGTAAGAACAACTGGTCTTCTCTGTAGAAGACTAGAAAAAGAGTATGAAAAGGTAGAAAAACCAAAATGCACTTGTTACGGGCTAGAAAGATTCGCCGAAAGGTACCTAAAGACTATTGCCCTCTTGAATCCACAGGGATTTTTAAGCCGATACCTGATTCAGAACTACAGTTTAGCGGGGTCACTGCAGCCCACCCCCCCAAAAACCCTACGTGACACCCACCTACTTTTGTACGCAGATCCCCAAGTTATGATTCCCAAAGTTTCCCAGGAGTGTAGATAAGCAGGGAGAGCCGGGAGGTGTTCGGCAGCAGAAAGGAGAGGCAAGCCATGTCCGGCAAAAGTATTAACCCGAGGCGGAGCCAAAAAAAGGTGGCGGGTGTCCCCCAAAACGCTGACGGCGGATGAACCGGACCTGGGAATAATTCCCCGGCCTGACGCGGAGCTCAGGCTGCGTGTAAACAAGGTTATCAGGCACCTCCGTGAAGGGGGTGGCCCCGCGGCTCCCCAAGCTGCTCCCCTGCCCCTGCCCATTGCGGCGGGGTGGAACAGGAGAGCCAGCGAGTGTGGGAAGGGGCAGAAGCGCCTCGCCGCAGGGCAGCGTCCCGCGGTGGGGCAGCGTCCCGTGGTGGGGCAGTGTCCTGCCGTGGGGCAGCGTCCTGCCGCGGGGCAGCGTCCTGCCACAGCCCCGAGGGGAGGAGATGCTGCCGGGACGCCGAAAGAGCAGGACACGGGCCAAGCGAGGAGGGCAGAGGCACAGAGGTGTAGGAGAAGAGGAAAGACCCGGAAAGAAGCGGTCGACTTTTTGATTTTCGGATTTCTAGCTACCCCACGACGCCCGAGGCAGGGGCCACCCCGAGCCCCCGCGCCCGGCGGCTGGCACCTACCCTAACGCAGGAGGTATTTCAGGCACGTCTAAGGCATCGCAGGAGTTGTCTTTGCTTTCAGAATCGCCTCGGTTTCCTCCCTACAGCTTCTTCCACCAGCACGTGGTGTCAAACGATAGAAAAGAAAAGTCTGGAGCGGATGAACAGAGATAAACTCTCATGCACTACCACCGAACGTCGTCACAGGAGTATGAAGCACCAACCACGACACATGATTCACTTTTACTTGCAGAGGCGAAGCTAACCATATACAAAATGTTAGAAAGTGGGGCTCGCTAGAAACATGGGAGCTGCCGGCACGTGGGGTGCGGGCAGAGCTGCCGGTGTCCTCGCTAACCCGCCGCGGGGCCGCTCGACCCCTGTGCTATGCTACCGCCAGAAATTAAAAAGCACAAGACCAAACATTGAGTAACATCATAGTCATCTAACCTGTCGCTATATATCTGACAACTTAAATAAAAAATAGTATTCTGGAAAGAAACCAACAATATCATTCCAAGAAGGTTACACACATCCTTAGCAGTTACTTTGCTCAGCACAGCTCTGGTGCTTTAAATATGGAACAATCAAACAATTTTGTGAGCAGAAAAGTGACACGAATTTATTCTTTACTTTTTTTTTTTTTTTTTTTTTTTTTTCTTTCTAGGCAACTCTACAGACTTCAGATCTTTTGCCTCGCAATGCAGATCATCTTATTCCCCCAAAGGTGGCCAGGTTCTTTAAACATGCACATCTCTGTAGCTTCCAGGCCGTGTATTTTACTTATTTTTGTTTAAATTCTGCGGACTAGCAGGTCGTCCCCGTTCCTAAAAACTCTACATCAGTGTTCAGGGTGGCCTGAGTGCCGGTCAGGCTCCTCGAGGGTTTACAGGATCACGCAGAAGAACTTCTTCTCTCTAAAGGGGTTTTCTGAGGCCGGGACGGGGGTCAATAGAGGGTCCTCCTTGGCGTGGGCTTCGCAGTACGCCATCAGGTCTGCCGCCGCTTTTGACACCTGGAATAGAAGGAGCCCCGCATTAGGGACAGGCTGCGCTGGGGACATCCCACCCCGAGAGACCCCGCCGGCGGGGCTGGCCTCGCGCCATCCCCCACCCGGGGTATGCAACATCATACCCTGGCCAAAGACCCGACCGGTCAATCGACAGCAAGTCCCCGGCGGGGCTGGTTTTTCACCTCCGGGCTCTAAGCTCGCCTGTCACACGCGGTCCCGTCAGCCATCCTTCACATCCCTAACCCATTCGCATCCTTCACCCGACTTGATCGTAATGAGGACCGACTTCAGCAGGCGCTGCCTCCCCGCTGCCTCTCCCCGCCATCCCTCGGTGGGAACGTCCACAGCTGCTACAGCAACGTTTGCTGCCTGCAGCCGCCGACTTGGCTATTTATTCTGGACACGGCAGCAGCTCCCAAGCTGCCAGAACTCATCCCGGCCCTGGGAGGCAAGGTGTTGCTTGCAAGCGCCCAGACGTGCCTGCAGCCAGCAGCCGGCCCTGGAGCGCCTCTCTCCCTGGGACCAGCTGTCATCCAAAACCACCTCGGTGGAGAAGACAAATCCCCTGGGATCTCAAGCTTGAAGCCGATGAGCTTTTGCATGCCCAGAAGCAGCAATTCCACCGGGGTGGAGCAGAAGCAGTCAGATCAGAGGAAACGCCTCCCAGAAAGGACTGGGCTTTCCGTAGGAAAGAGGCTTCAGAACAACGTTGCTTTCAGAGTTTTCCCGCTAACCTGAAGGCTGAGCACCGAGCACTGCCCAAAGGACAGTTTTAACAGCAACTGTGACAAACAGCGTGGGTTTAACCTGTTCCCGAGAAGGGTGAGATGCCTCGGGGAGAGCCACTCCTTCCCACCCCCCTGGCAGGGCTCCAGGCGATGCCTCCAGCTGCCTTCTCCGGGCGAGCATCTCCCGCTGCCTTCAGCCACGGCCATCGGGATCACGTAGACGGACATCCTCCATAAACACCACCTGCCACCGCGTCCCAGCTCCCACAGCATGCTTTTGGCAGCCGCCCAGCAGCAGACACCACCACGCTACCTTTATCCTGTCGATGTTGGCCTCCATCTTCAGCTGCTCCACCAGCTTGCGGGCTTGCGCTATGCTAGCAGTGTTGTTGCTAGCCATGGGCGGGCCAGGCGCGCTCTCCGGACGGGCTGCGGGCACAAGCACACATGGGTGAACTCTTGGGCTGGGCAGAGAGCTGCTCCCTGCCCTGAAATCCCCAAAATGATGGGCTGGGGTTGCATGTGTGGAGCTGTTAGAGCCGAGCCGTTGTGAATGAGGGTGTTAAGGATGGGAGATGCAGACCTGGGCATTTCAGCCAGCGTTTAATCCTGTGTTTATACAAGGGCAGTGAGCCGCCAGCCTTTGTGGGTACGTGGGTAGTCACACGCTGCCGGCAGTACCCTCCTGTGCCCTCCCCATCGTCCCCAGAGCAGGGGATTCCCTATGAGCCATGATTAAGGGACACTGGGATCTTCTAGAGCACAGCCTGCAGCAGCAGGGCACCAGCTGAGCTTTACTTTGGCTTTTGCTGTCATATGAAAGGCTGTGGTGGCAACAAAGCAAAAGGAAATCGGAGAACGGGCTCCCCCCGAACAGCCCCGCGCTGCCCGGAGCTGCCGCACCGGGCTCGTTCCCCTGCCCCGAGCCAGGCACATCATCCAGCCCCTCGCCGGTGCCCAGCGTGCGGCCGGTGTCCCTTGGCCTCCCTTGCTTTGTCCCTGCTGCCAACTTGAACATTGAGATGCTAAACAGGATGCTGGAGTTTCCTGTTTCTCGAGATTTCTACCCCAGGCAGGCGGGGGACGCTCATTAAGTCCACGCCATCTCGATCACGGATGTTTTTCCGTTACCTTATAACAGCCGAGAGCTCCGGCAGCGGCGGCCAGAAACCCAGAGTTCAGCTCCTCCGGCAGCCGACGCTTTCACAAGCAGCGAGCATTTTACAGCGGAGGCACAGCCGTGCTGTGCTGGCCCCTGCCTGGCCGGGGCTGCCATCAAGCTTGAAAAAGGGGGGGTTTTCGGGGATGTTCTGCAATAGCAGGGCACAGCGAGCCCCCTGCCAGCCCCTCGGGTGATGGGAGAAGGATGGCACAGCCCTAAAATGAGGCGCTCGTGGTGTTTTAGGGACGACACCGAAAAGCTGTGGGCACCTTCAGCTCAAGCCCATTGCGGGGGATATAAGGGTGTTTGGAAAGAAGCTCATCCTGGGACCTACAGAAAAAAGCTACCTGGCACTGAGCAAGGTGCCCATGCTCGGAGGTGACCGGAGAGCGAGCCGTGCCGGGACCAGCCGGGGTTTCAGGATGAGACCCCTCCCCAGCCACCCCCTTACCCGTTGGGGAGCGCGAGGAAGAGTTATTTTTTACCAGAAGCAGGTCTCTCCGGTGATTCGTGCCTTTAGGGAAAGATCTGCTCCTCTTGGCCGTTCGCTACCTTCAAATAAAGAGAATATAAAAAAAAAAGGAGCCAGGTTACGTCAGCGTGATGCCAGTCAATGCAACGAGAACATTATTTATGACCCCAGGAAACCCAGAGCCCTCGCAGACGCCGAGTCCCGTACCCTGCCGGGGAGGCAGAAAGGCTGTGGGTTTCCTTCCGTATCCCCCTCCCTCCCTCCCGTGCCCTCCAAGCACAGCCCCCAGCGACATTATTTGTTTGCATTCAGCGAGGTTTTCGGCACAGGAAGAGGTTTCAAGTCAGCGGGCAACTATCCGAGGGCTGTTGGCAGCCAGGCGTTTAGCTGTTCCTGCCCTGGCTTGCGGCGAGCCCAGCGGCACATCTGAGCACGCCATAGGATGCACGAGGCGAGGGGATGCCGAGCACCGCATGCAATTTAACCGTCTGGTGCACAGAGCACGTGGCGGGGCGGAAGGAGCATCCCCCGGGGAAGGCTGCCAAAAATCCTCCCCCCGCCCTTCGCCGCAGCCCAGCTCCCATCGAGCATCCCCAACAACCCGAGCTCCTGCCTGGGTCTGCCCTCGTTGGGCAAAGCTCTGCACCACGGCTTGAGGTTTAGCTCAAGCATTTGTGCTGTCTGCGCACCGGTTTTTCTCAGCTCTCCCCCAGTTTCTTTGCTGGAGAGGTGTTTGAGCACCAGGCTACCAGGGTGCCTCTCTCCTGCTTTTGCTTTCAGTTCTCCCTGCAAAGCCACGAAGTGGATGGCGGTGGCGGTGCCAGCCCGTTTCTGGCGCGGCAGCCGGCACTGGGCTGGTAGGAAATCCGGTGGCCGTATAGGTTCACCGAGGTGTACATCAAACATGACACCGTTGCATGGTTTGGAGCCCGCGGAGACTTTTCTAATGCAGCAAATGTTATTCTCGGTGATGTTACGCCATTTCATACGGAGGACCGCGGTCTGTGGCTGCTCCGGTGGCAGAGTCACTTAGGGAGTGAAGTTTAATGTCACGGAAGGAGGCACGGGAGCGGGGAGGATTGCCGAGAGCCTCTGTACGGCTGCTACAGCCCTGACCTTTAAAAAAAATATGAATCCAACCCTGCTACCACCCTCATGCAAGGAAACCCCCCCATACTCTTACTACATCTAGCCCTAGAGGCACTAAGGTGGAAAAGACAGCCCCAAAGAGACCCCGGTGGGACAGAGGGGACATCTGTGTGAGCACCCCGCCGTGCACGGGGCGGCTGGGACGACGCCAGGGACCCTGCAGCTCGCAGGACCCCGGCATCGCCAGGAGCCGGCCGTGCACGCCGGCCACGCTCGGCCCCTCTGCAGGGGGTTCCGCAGAAACCTGATGTAGGAACTTGAACCGTTTTGGGGCCAGCGACGATTTTACAGCGTTTCCACGCTGCGAGCAACTGGGCGTGCTTCCTTCAACGTGAATAACAAAACAATAGCAGGTGGCACTTTGAACTGAGCTCACGAATATCCCCCACCGAAAAACAACCCCTGCAACAGCCCAGGCATCGCTCGGGCAGCAGCGAAGCCGTTCAAGCAGCTTTTTTTATCCCAACGTGAGGACACCCCACCGTACCCCCGGGAGGGTGTGGAGCCACCAGGAGTAAACCCAAAGCCTCCGTGCCTTTTCGTTTGGATTTGATTTAAGCCAAGCCAAGCTGCTAGAGCATCCTCCTCTCCTTCAAACCCCCGGTGCCTCTTTACTACTAGTTGCAACCAACTAAACTACACCCTGGCAGGTGCCACTGCCCCAGACCACAGCAATACGTGTAGTTCAGACTAGATATAAGGGAGAAATTGTTTACGCTGAGGGTGGTGAAGCCCTGGCCCAGGTTGCCCAGAGAGGTGGTGGATGCCCCATCCCTGGAAACATTCCAGGTCAGGCTGGACGGGGCTCTGAGCGACCTGATCTAGTTGAAGATGTCCCTGCCCACGGCAGGGGGGTTGGACTAGATGGCCTTGAGAGGTCCCTTCCAACCCAAACTATTCTGTGATTCCGTGATTTATTTCTCTTCCCCAAGACCCAACGAGGTGTGGGGTTCCCTGCCGCCGGACCCCATGCTGAACTAGAGAATACTTGTTAGTGGGTAGATGCCAAGAGCATCAGGCTTCAGACAAATTAAAACCACCCCGGAAAGTATATAAATCCTCAGATCGGAGGAAAAATGCCAAAATATTTGAGGATGGCTGTTAGAAGGAAATTATCTTTCCAGGCAGCTTATTTCCTAGCGGAGTCATCCCTCCACGGGCAGGCACTGGGACAGGAGCTTTCAGAGCCGGGGTTGGAGACCCTGTGGATGCAGCGAGCCCGCCGGACCCCGTTAGGGGAATCCGGGTATTCCCAGCACCGTGGGGTGACGGCAGCCCTTGGACAAAGCGGGTTTGTACGGGGACCGACGGGTCTGAGCGAGCGCAAAAGGAGCCATCACGCAGGAGGGACACGTGCCGGCGCTCGCTGCATTACTCCGATTTACCTATAGGTCCCTTCCGGCTGGCAGAGCTTGGCTCCTGACCCCAGCCGTCAAAATCCCCACCTTAAAGCTAAAAATCACCACGCCTCCCAGTATTTCCCGATCCCCCCCTTGTCACGGGGCTGTTCTCGCACCCGATGCTGTCGCGCTAAACTTTGCCTGCAAAGAAAAGGGTTTAACGGCACTCACAAGGGAATACGGACGGCGTCTTATTTCACCCGCTTAATGGCACGTGTGCCCGGATAACGGGATTCCTGCCTTGGAGCCCACAGGTTAATGAGTAAGGATGCTATTTTATTTTCATGCTAATGATGTTTAGCATGGATATTGCCTCTTTGGGGCTCTGTACTGTAATTACAACTCAGGATCTCGCCAGGTGGTTTTGATACTTGTCTGTTGCGCAGAGGGGTCGCGGGTTATTTACCGCATGTGGCAAGAGGTTGAATTCATTTAAAAGGATGCAAAACCGCTTGCAATATATGTCTGGACTCGGAAATTTTGCTGCTGATTTTTGCTAGCTGATCATAGAATCATAGAATCATAGAATCATTGAGGTTGGAAAAGACCTCTAAGATCATCGAGTCCAACCGTCGACCCAACACCCCCATGCCCACTAAACCATGTCCCTAAGTGCCGCATCTACACATCTTTTAAATACCTCCAGGGATGGGGACTCAACCACTGCCCTGGGCAGCCTCTTCCAATGTTTCACCACTCTTTCAGTAAAGACATTTTTCCTCACGTCCAATCTAAACCTCCCCTGGCGCAACTTGAGGCCGTTTCCTCTCGTCCTATCGCTTGTTACTTCGGAGAAGAGACCGACCCCCACCTCGCTACAACCTCCTTTCAGGGAGTTGTAGAGAGCGATGAGGTCTCCCCTCAGCCTCCTCTTCTCCAGGCTAAACAACCCCAGTTCCCTCAGCCGCTCCTCATCAGACTTGTTCTCCAGACCCCTCACCAGCCTCGTTGCCCTTCTCTGGACACGCTCCAGCACCTCAACATCCTTCTTGTAGTGAGGGGCCCAAAACTGAACACAGTATTCGAGGTGCGGCCTCACCAGGGCCGAGTACAGGGGCACGATCACTCCCCTGCTCCTGCTGGCCACACTATTGCTGATACAGGCCAGGATGCCATTGGCCTTCTTGGCCGCCTGGGCACACTGCCGGCTCATGTTCATGCCGGCTGATACCTATGCTCCAAGAAAACACCTGATTTATCGTTGTCTCTTTGTTCAATGAAGAGCAATCGATAGTCAAATGATATTTTCTTCTTTCACCGGTGGCACCCAGCCAAAACCGGCACCGAAAACTGGGATCTAGTTGGGCAAACGGTGAAGGACGCCCCTGACGTCGGGGCACTCATCCAGCATTTACAGCTGTGTCTGCTCTTGGTCCGCTCGCTCTGGCTTTGCCGAAATCTTCAGCTTTTACCCGTGACGTGGAGCAACAAAACCCAGCCCGTGAGCTGCCCGCTGCCGCCGTTTCAGCGTGCGCACAGCGAGCTGCTGCACAACGGGATGAGATTGGGGTTTAATTTGCTCTGCATTAAAAGCCACCGTTGCTTCGGGCCAAGGGACAACCAGCCCTCCTCCATCCCAGTAAGCTAATCACACCTGCCTTGCTTGCTGGATGCACTTCTCCCTCCCAGCACATTTATGGGTCCTGCACCCCCTTTAAATATTCTTCTGATCCAGGGGAGAGCACCGGTGCTGCTCCCGTGCCCGCCCCGTCCCCGAGCGAGCCGGCACGGAGGCACTGACCCCCATCCCTCCCACCAGCACACAGCCCAGCTGCTAGAGACTCATTTAAGTCAGCAGTAAATCAATTTGCCAAGTTGCCTGCCGCTCCCCATCCAGCTCTGGCCTGGTGAGCTGCCGGGGCTGCCTCCCGGCGCAGCCTGGCACGAGCTCCTTTGCCACAACCTCGACCGAGGAGCGACGCAAAATGCCGCGTACGACCCAAAAAAGCCACTGCGAAAGGAGCATTTCTTGACGCCGGAGCAACCGAGCCCTTCTGCTAAGCTGCCATCCTACTCCTCCCTCCCAAACCGGGCTTCTGTGGGGCTCTGGCATCCCGCAGCTGCCAGCCCTGCTTGCAAGGGTAATTAGCCTTCGTTTGCCAGCTCCTCGTCAGCACAAGCTGCCGCCCGCTTTGCACAGCCCTGTGCCGAAAGGCTGCAGAGCAAGCGCTTGGGCAGAGGGGCCCCCGGCCTCCGCACGCCTTGCACCAGCTCCATCACCAGCCCCAAACCCGCAAAATCTGAACCCGACCCCCCCCCCTAGCGTTTTTCCCCCTTTCGCTTGGGTTTTATCTCAAGTTGCGTGTGGGTGGGGACCGGAATTCTCCTAAATGTTTTAAAAAAACGGCGTTTTAAGGGTGATTATTTAGTCCAATCACCTTAAATAGGCAGCTATCTTTACAGAAGGGGTATCTCGAAGCACATTTTGCACTGCGTTGGGTCCACCACTGTTCAAAGGCAGCGCTAACCCTGGCTGGGACACCGGCATCCTCGCAAAGCATTTTCTTACATTCTCGAAGGTGCAAACGGGCATCGAGTAAGATTTTACAGGTCTCACGAGACACCTCCTGCGTCTCTAGGGGTCTGCAGCCTTCGTCCACCCAGCTGCGCTCCTCTGTGTTTTTAAACCTGTGGGTCACGTCCTCTCCTGTCGCCCAATTTTCCAGACTTTTTTCCACCTCCCAGTGGGTTTTTCTCCGCTTTGCAGAAAACCATTCTCCCCACACCTCCCGGCTGAACCGAAAGGAAAAGCGGTGGCTCTGCAAGAAAGAAACCGAAAGCGCTGACATCTGCCAGGGCAAAACCTCGCCGTTCCTCCACCGTAAAGACCGAAAGCAGCTCCCCGGAGCACCGCACGGCATCACCCACCACCGAGAACGGCTCCTTTTCGGAGTGAAAGCAGAGGCCTCCCTGCTTCTTGGTTTTAATTAAAAAGTCATGCTTTCCCTCACTGATGCACCAGTATTTTCCACCCAGTTGGTAGCAAAGTGGGCGAACCCCACTGGGGCAGCCAGGATTTTGGGGAGCGCAGGGCTGAGGCTTGTTCCTACCAGGCAGGCATCACCCAGGGTTTTTTTGGTCCAGAAAAGGTGCCAGGCTGGGTATTGTAACGGAGGGATTTGTTCCAGCTCTCATTCGTGCCGGGATTGCTCCTGGCCCCTGCGCATCCCAGCGGCTGAGGCCAGCCCAGCTCGCTGCATCCCAGGGGTGCGGCCAGCCCCAGGGCCAACGCGGTCCCCGCCGGGGCAAGCGGGCTCTCCCGAAAACCGCCTTTTCCTCCCCAAAAACCAGGTGCGACGCGGCATCCGGAACGGATAACTGAGCGAACGGCCACGCCGTCGCCCCCCCCACCCCCCCCACCCCCCCGCAGCCGGTGCTGCCGGTCACCGGCCGGCTGGAGCGTGGGAATCCCTTGCGCGGGGCTGGATGGCTTTTCAAGCCATCCTGTTGCTTTTGCTAAAAGCCGTCGCTAAAAATAGGCGGCTCGGCTGAAAAATAACTACTGAATATATACAGAAAAATATAAAAATATTACAGACAAAAAGAAAATAGCAAAAAGCCATGTTTCCAGGGGGCGGGAGCTGGTGTGGTCGCATTGATCTCGAGAGCAGTTGCAGACCTGGCTGGGAAAGGAGCCTTAATATGCCCGAATTACACGGGTGTCATTATTTCCTTAAGCAAGGAAAACGTTACGAGCCAGATTTGTGCCCGTGGGCTCCTATCACACCGCTTCGCTGGGGCACGGGACCTTAATCCTCAGCAGCGGTTACAGCCACAGCTCCCAGTCCCCATCCACGGGGATTTTATTCCCTTTTCCAACGTCCATTTTTTACGCCCGACGTCCAATACGGTGTTTAAACTGCCGAAAAGCAGCTCACAGGTCGGAGACATGCCGGCAAATAAATAAATAAATTTAAAGGCGCCTGAGTGGAAAATGAGCCTGTTTCCATGGAAACGGCTTCGTTATCGCACCAGCATCAGATCCCTCCCGCCAAACAGGGGCGAGGTGGGATGGGCGCCTGTTTTGGCCCCGATGCCGGTGTTTTGCCCACGGTGGTGGGTTTCCGTGCCCACCCCGCGGCTGGCCTGGCCTCCCGCTGCTTCTGCGGCAGTCGAGGAGGGTGCAAAAATCCGTTGCCCATCTTAGCCTGTTCAGCCATATTTCACCCCAAAAGCAGCGCCGGGGTCAGACCCAGCCCGCCGCTGGCTCAGCCAGCCCTGGCTCCGCCGGCAAATCTCATTATCAAGGCAATGCAAAGGAGAGGGAGCGAGAGGCAGCCGCTGCAAAGATTTTTCTCTTCCGTAATTTTGCTGGGGCATTAAATAAAGAGCTCAGCGCTGGAGCCGGCTTTGCAGAGAGCCCAGCTCGGGATGTCCCCTCCATCCACCTTGTGCTGCCGGAGCCGACCGCGGCTGAAGCCCAGACCTCATTAATATCTCTTTTCCACCAATTTTGCAAGCAGTAAAGGTTTTAGCAACATCCATCTGTTTGGAAAGCTGAGCGTGTCCCAGAGCAGCCCGCCCGGACTGAGCCTCCAGGAGAAACCTCCTCCCCAAGAGGCACACGCAGACCTGGAGGGGAGCGGGGCGGGGGGCAGCGGCGATGGAGCCAGGCGGCTCCGGCCCCACGGGGACATTTCGGCTCTCTCAGGACTGTCCCTTTTGCCTGGAGAAGTCACCGCACCGTGGGCATCATGCGAAAGTGAGAATCTCAGCTTTTTATTTTCTCACGGGCGTCCTAACGGCTCAAAACGAAGGCAAACAGAAACCAACCTCGACTTCCTTTGGGTTTTTTAGTTTGTTTTTTTTTTGAGAGAGATTATTCAGGTGAAGGACCAGCCACCACACAGCACAGCCTGGGACATCTGCTCCAGTCCCTCCTGCCACTGTTCATAGAAAACGGTGGCTCTCTCTGACCGGGTACTGCGGGGAGGGAGCACCGACCTGCTCCGGGGTCGGCACAAGGCTCCGGCACCACGGGAATGCCACCGGGGTTGCCGATCCCTGTGCCGCAGGTCAGGGGTTTAACAGCAGCATCGTCTCCCCGGCTGGCGAAGCTGGAGATTTCCAGCGAGCCAAAAAGCTGTGCGACCCCCCCACCTTGGCCCAGGACCTTCGGAGATGTACCCCCGAAAAGGAAAAGCTGCCCCACCATTCTTTGAGGGGAAAACCCTGGGAAAGAGTGTTTGTTTTTAACGCACAAGGGAGAAACCCAGCAGCGTGTGCAGATCGGGCACTGGGAGGATGGGTGCCCTGGGAGCTTGGCCACATACTGGGAAATAAGGATGCCCCAATACGTGGTCCAGCGGTCCAAGCAAGCGAAGCTGCAGCCGAGCATCGCCTTCTTCCCATGGCCTGAGTTTTCATCCAGATTAAAAATACCCATCGTTTCGCCGACTCGCTTCTGACCTCCGGGCGGCCCCCCATCGTGCTCTCAGCATCCACGCAGGCTCATGGCGATGCTTCCCGGGGACAAGCGGGGGCAACGCCTGCCAGGGGGCCAGCCAGGCTCCTCACTGTATGCTTAGGCTGTGGCACAGAAAGAAAAAGGCCCCGGCTGTCACATTTCGGTTTGACACACCAGAAGGGACAGATAAGGGCACGCATCCTGTCACGCCATCCCCAGCACCGCCTTTTGGGCCCTCCCGCAGCAGAGGGTTTAAGCACAGGCTCCACTTCTGCGGTCCCCACCGGGGCTGAGCAGCGCCACCGCTGCACTTCGCCGAAAATGAAAACGATTTAAGGGTTGGGCTTTTTTGGTCGTCGGGTTGTTTTTTTTCTTTTTAAATTTAACGAAACGTTAAAACACACCCAGAGGCCAGCGGGAGACTGAAGGCTCGCTGCAGTGCACGTGAGCGGAGCAGTGGGAACACAGAGAGCCTCTGCCCTGCAAATCCCCAGGCGGGCTTGCAGTAAAGGCCAGGGCTGCTCCCCTGTTCAAGCTGCAGTTAGCCTTCGTCCTACCCAGATTTAAAAAAATACTAATGCTCTCAGTTGCTTGCATTTTATTTTTATGAAACTTGCCTGAGAGGAGAACATGCAGCTTTGGAAATTCCCTAAAATCACCGGCACTCCCCGGAAAACCAGGGTTTCTCAGAAATACCCCACTGGCTGCCTCCTGCAAAGCGGTACCCGCGCTACCTAGGGCATCCCCAACCTCCCCGTCGGGCTGGAGGATGGAGATATCTCCACAATCTTTGAAGTCCCCCGGACAGACCAAAGTATCTCCAGCATACAGATGGCCCAGTAAATACAGAAAAAGAGAAGGAGGGAATCAGGCAGAGAGGAGAAGTGCTGAGGAGAGGCATGCAGATGAGTCACGCTTCACCCCGGGCTGCTGCAGGTGTCCTCTATGGTGGAAGAGCTCACAGGAGCCCATCCGACCATCGCCCGCCGGTGCAGACCTCCCCTCCTGACATGCCTGCTGTCCCAGCAGCAGAGCTCTCACCTTCCTTCCCCCCAAAACCAACGTGCAGGGCTCCCCTGTGGGTCCACATCCTCCCATGAGTCAGATGCCCGGATTTCTCCCCTCCAGATCCACGAAACCCTTGGAAAAGTAGCCACTAAGCCTTGGGGCATCACAAGCCCGCAGGTTTCTCCCGTACTGGAGGGTCTCTTCCCTGCACGGGGGTCAGCCCAGGCTGAAGGTCATAGAATCGTAGAATCACAGAATGGTTTGGGTTGGAAGGGACCTCTCAAGGCCATCTAGTCCAACCCCCCTGCCGTGGGCAGGGACATCTTCAACTAGATCAGGGTGCTCAGAGCCCCGTCCAGCCTGACCTGGAATGTTTCCAGGGATGGGGCATCCACCACCTCTCTGGGCAACCTGGGCCAGGGCTTCACCACCCTCAGCGTAAACAATTTCTCCCTTATGTCTAGTCTGAATCTCCCCTCTTTTAGTTTAAAGCCGTTCCCCCTTGTCCTGTCGCAACAGGCCCTGCTAAAAAGTCTGTCCCCATCTTTTTTATAAGCCCCCTTGAAGTACTGAAAGGCTGCGATAAGGTCTCCCCGGAGCCTTCCCTTCTCCAGGCTGAACAACCCCAACTCTCTCAGCCTGTCCTCACGGGAGAGGTGTTCCAGGTCAATGGCACTATCTGCAGCCCTGGCCAATGCACCTTTTAACATCGGTTAAAATGCTACGCAGATATCCTTGACGATACTTGAGTACATTATCTTGCCTTTCTACTGCAGCAACAGCCAAGGAAAGACTAGTTCCTCTTCTATAATGCACTGTACCCACGCTACGTAACACAGCAAACCTTCTTTAATCCTTCTTTAGGATTATTCTCAGCCTGGCAAAACACTTAACCGAGGCCGTGACTCTTCCCAGGCTGGAGTGACCCTGATTTAACCATGTCAGGGGCAGCTGGTGATAACCCAGCACTACCAACACCCACGCACCGATGGAGCGGCGACTATACGGTAAAAGCACGAATGAATCGACCAAATAAATTCCCGTCGAAACCCCGATCGTCTCTTGGATACCAAAATCCACCCCATGAAACCTGTTTCCTACCGATGAAGGGGCAGCAGGCTGGGGAGTTCCTTACTTCACGGGACAGAAGTTTCTGCTGTAAAGGAGACTTTAGGCCTAGGAAACAAGCACCACCTCCCAGCTGGCCAGAAAAGAGCAGAAACCCTCAAAAAAAGCTCTTTTTTCCCATGGCGAGACCTCTAGAAAACCAAACATCACCCTTTAATTAGAAGCATCATCAAATCTGTGACTTCTCAATTCTTTCACTTCTTGATTCCTTTCCAAAAACAACTCAAATTGACTCTGAAATAAATTCTTTGTACACACCTTGCTCGGAAATCCCAGTTCACTGCCCCTTGTCCAAGGAAAAAAGAGAGATGGTTAAAGCTGCCAAGGAAGGAATGAGCTCCTGTACCGGGAAAAGGAGTTCAACATCTGTTCATACAGCTCTGAACTCCTGACCCTTAATTAAGGGAAGCAGCCAAGAGCTATTATTTCATGTTAATTAACTGATCCGTTCTTGGGTTTCAGTTTTTAACATCCTGCTTGCCGGGGTGAAGATGAAGACCCTTAGGGGAAGGTGCGAAGTGAGGTTTGAAAGCGAAGGGAAGAAGGAGGGAGCGCTGCAAGCTGGAGGCGTTTCACCCAGCATCACATTTGCAAAAGGATTTGGGTATTGGGCCATGTCAACGCCGCTCCCGAAGGGACGAACCCGCCCTGAGCCTCACGCAAAGTCACCCTGAATTCAAGGCCACGGTGATATAGCGCCCACCCGCCCGTCAGCGGGGGGGGTACGGCCACCCCGAAGCAAGCGGGGCGAGACACTGAGTTGCCCTGATTCGGCTAAAAGGTCACATTTTTAGGGGGCAACCTCCCCGTGAGACCAGCGCATCGGAAGGAGCGCGTGGGTTTTGCAGTAGCTCCTGCCACGGTGCCAGGCTGCTGGGCTCACCCTTCTGCAAAGCATTTTTCAGCCCGGCTAAAATAAAACCAAACCCGCTCCTTTTGCTTACAGCGCCCGAGCCTCGCCGCGCCTTTTCGCCCAAATAACTTCTGCAGCACGTGAAGCCCTCAGCTGCAGAAATCATTGCAATGAGAAATCATTCTCCGATGAGTTCACCCGAATCAAACCTTTATTAGAATTTTATTTTAAGTAACACTCACATGAAGCCTAATAACCTTTCCAGCCGCTGGGAATCACCCAACAAGTTACATCAGCAAAGAAACAACCCCGTTAACCATCCCATTAGTTTGAGCCCCCCCAGGAATTACCTTAGACTGCTTTAATTAGGTATCCACCGTACAAAAGAATTAATTAATTAGTGATAAGCACCTGAACCACATTACTCATAAGGCTCTATTTCGAGCTTCAAATACAGCAAACAGGTCACAGCCTATCTGCTATAGCAGAGCAAAGCCCCGGTGCTGCTGCCTGGTATTTCTTTTCCCCTCCCTGCCATCGAAGCGGCAAGGCTGGGAGCTGTTTGGTGGGTTTTTTTTCCTTCTTTATCTCTTTTTCAGGTTTTTCACAGCATCCAGAGCTGGTGCCTTTAGAGCCGCTACTCAAATAGCGGCTGCACCGCACGGAGAGGGGCGAGCTTTGTCATTACTTTCTGAGATTTGGTGTGCTCTGAAGCACGGGCTGTGGGGCGAAACCCCGTGTCTTGCAGCTACAGTTACCCTGCAAAGGTTTCACTACAAAGCTGTTGCGCTACGGCACTGCTAAGGTACCTGTTAAATGAGTAAAGCATCTGCTGATGGCCAGATCCCAAGCAGCAGGTGGAGGATCACCGCTGAACGTGGGCGATTTTAGCAGGTTTGGGGGGGGGGGGGAAGAAAAATAAAGAGAGGGAAAAAAAAAATATATTCCCTGTGCTATTCTGTATTTTCACAATCAATAACTTTGAAAAGTAATTTATTGTGGCTTGCGCTGGCCCCGACGTTTCGTGGCCTGCGACTTCCCCGCTGGCAAACTTGGGGCTACCAGAGGGGTCTCTCCAAGCTGACAGTCTGCGGCAGGGATGCAGGCAGGGATGCAGAGCCGCGGCGGTGCTGCAAACCAGGTTAGCTGGGGCTGGCTGGGGAGAAGTAGGTTGCTCCTCCGTCCTCGGTCGGTGAGCTGACCCATATTATCTCAATTAAATTTAACTTGTGCGGCCTGCTGCCGCCTCTTTTTTTGCCTGTAACCTAATGCATTTTGGTGTAAAGTAGGACCCGGTTACGGGGGGAAGCGAGTACACCTGGGTCCTTCCCGATGCGATGAGGAGAGGAGGGCACGGCCATCACAGCAGAATTGGGACAGGGACGTGGAGGGGGGATCGAGAGGCGGCAGCACGGCAGCCGTGGGCTCGGCCGCTTCCCCCCGCTCAGCCCTCACCCACCTGCATTTCTCCTGACCACAATGCTCCTGCAAAAACAGCAAAATTTGCTTTTCTCTCCCGAGCTGCGCCCTCGGAGCCTTTCCCACGCTATTCTCCCGGTTTGCCGAGCCCGTCTCCACCCTCACCCCCTCTCCGGCGCGCTCACCGCTTACTAACCTCCGCACACAACGTCTTGGTTTTCCCATGGAGCCCCAAATCCCTGAACCAGCCCGTTTTCCCCTTAAAATGCATGCAAAGCATCCCTGCCACGCTTTCTGCTGAGTCAACGGCCCTGCTTTTACCACCACACGTTATTCTGGCTATATCGTGAAATGCCACATGCTCAGCAAACACTGATATTACGCAGACGGGAGGAGAAAGCCACCCCAGAGCTGCTAGCCTGGGCGGTGGTTTTACACTTGCAATATTCAAGCATTGCAAAAAAAATAAAGGAAAAAAAAATATATATCAATGCAAAGGAACTGTACAAACCCCGGATTAAGCAGCACAAGACAGCGTTGCCCGTGCCGGCTCGCCCTCCCCTCCCGTGCATTGATACCTCCTGTGCCGGAGATCAATCCATCCTGGCCGTGCCGCAGGCCCCACGTGCTTCATTTATCCCCCCCGTGCCCACTCCCAGAGCTTTAATCCTCCTGCCAAACGAGCCGGAGCTGCTGCATTCGGGCCCCGCTGCTCTGCGAGCTGCTTTCCCAAGGGCAAGCGCCTTTCCCTGCCTACCTGGCTGCTGGGAAACCTCAGCACAGGGCTGTGTCGTTGCTTTCTCTGTTTTTCCCAGCGTGAGCTATGAAAATCAATGAAGGCAGCTGCTCTTTGGGGGGGCCGGGTTTCGGTTCCAGGTGGGATGGAGGAGCAGCGCCGATTCACAGCCAGCCTAACTTTTACATCAATTAATGGAAACGCTTACACAGGGCTTAGATTTAGGCTTAAAAAAATAAAAAATAAAAAAAAAAAATCAGTGCCTCCCTTGTTTGCTGCTTATACCTCTCCATAAGCCTGGGCTGCTGCATTAAAATCATCTTTTTATTCCCTGCTCGCATGGTGCGGAGGGAGGAGGCGGGGTCCCCCCCCCCCCGCTGGTGTTAGCTGGGGAGCGAGAGGAGCACCGGACATGAATACAAACCCCCCAAGCGAGGATGTGAGGCTAGGCAGCAATTATATTAAATCAGCTGATAAATAATGCAACGTATTTTGATGGTACCAGCCCTGCAAGCACTGCACAAACACCATCGCGTCTCCACGATATTAAAAATACAAGGGATGAAGCGCAATCAGGTTGGCGTGACTTGAATAATTGAACCTAAAGCCCTTCTGAAACGTTGTCCTCGGGGCACGCTGGAGCTCTGGCCCCACGGCAGAGCCACCGGACCGTTGCCTCTTTGCAAGGTCCTACACAAACCGATGGACTCCACCAGACCTGGTCAACATTCAACGCTTTCCCATCCAAGGTGAGAGACCTCTGCTTGGGCACTTCCCGGCATCAGCAGAGCTGCTCCAGCAGCAGACACAGTCATGAAGTCTAACTAGAAGAGGTCCGAATAGGTTTACAGGTTGTGGATGGCTGATGACCCCCCTTAAGGACCCCAAACCACTGCAGACCCAGCGAGGGGGTAGGAAGTCCCTGAGACTGCACGTAAAGACGTGGAGAAGACCTGGCCGCATGGAGAAGACCTGGCCACGTTTCTGCATGACACCCTAGGGGCACCTGGACCCGCATGGACTCATACGATATCCATGGGGACAGCACCGATCTGCCCATGGCATTGGCCCTGCTCTGAGCAGGAGGTGAGACCAGAGACCTCCAGAGGCCCCCTCCAACCAAAATGAGCCATTGACCATGCTGGTTTGTTACCCAGATCCCTGTTTGCTCACTGGAAAGCCCCTGAGGGATCCGGAAAACAACAGGAAAATGAAGGGAGGTGGCACAAATCCTTGGGCAGCTCTCCCCATGGCCACCAGCTCTCGGGACTAACACATCCCAGCCTGGCGAAAGCCAAAACCACAGCCAGAGACTTCTTCCATGACACACAGCGCAGGCAATCAACGGCCTGAACTTGATCTGCAAAGCCAGCCAGCCCCCTCCTTTATCCCCACTCAAGATGTCACGGAGAGGTAACCATCTCCCCACGCTCTTCATCCAGCTCCTGCCAAAATGGGTCAAATCCAAGAGCCGATACAAGCAAAGGAGCCCTTGGAGCCAACGCAACCATAATGCAAGTGAGATAAAACTGCATGATGTGCCGATGGAGCATCCTCCAGAGCAGGTAAGGAAGCCAAAACCCAACTGTAAGGACAAAACCCAACCTCCTTGTACGTGGGGGGGGCATGGGTGAGGAAGCCTCCACCATGCAAATGCGATGGTCGGGTGTTTTCTGCACGCTCCTTGGGACCCCGGGAAGGAGGACGCGTCCCCCAAAGGATCTGCTGTCCTGCAGCAGCTCAGGGCTCACGAGAGCCTTGCTGAGGGGTGGAGGGGAAGCGCCAGCCCGAGACACCTCCCATGAGCAGCTGTGGTCGGAGCAGCAAACAGCACAGCTCCGCTCAAGAGAAACTTTATGGAGATCACGAGAGGTCTGGTTTTGTCAGATAAGAAGAAAGAGCAGGAAATGTCACCAGGTTTACAACCAAGCAGCTAAAGATTGAGTCCGTTCACCTCCAGGGTGACTAACGAGCTTTGTGCAGCTCCCGGTACGTTCAGGACACACTTCAGGGCTCCCCAAGGCTGCAGAGAGGAAACACTCCTGATAAACGCCCTCCTAACAGGTACCAGCACTAGGGCTGCCCGTGCCCCCGTAATGCCTTAGAAAAAGGGCACTGAGAATTTCTGCTGGTGCTTTGGTCCTCAGGAGACTCAGACCAAGGTCTTGGTGTCCCTCCATCTGAGCTGACCCTTTCAAGAGGCGAAAGGGAGCAAGGATCTGGCAGGAGGGTTTGGGAGCAGCGACGCAGCAAAGAGATGGTGCCCCTGGGCTCCATGAGTGCAGAAGGATCTCCAGGGACACTTAACCTTCCCCCAAAACCACAAACCTCAACAGGCTGGATGTGGCCCGTGCATAAGGAGCCACTAACACCATATTCACCCGAGAAGATGTCTGCAGGCACTGGGGACACGCTAATCCCCATCGGTACGCTGTCTGCAGATGTGAAACCGAAAGAAGCAGTGGGGGAGAAGGTGGTCTCCTCAACTCATCCCCCATACATCTGCTGCCCCTCAGTGTCCCTGAGTGCTTGGCCCAGGGCTCTCCGCAGGGCACGCAGCCCCAACCCCACGAGCAGATGATGGATGCTTATTTACTCTCCTGCACCGCTGACACCTGCCTGTTCCTCCCAAGGTCTGGTTGAGGAGAAACGCATCGAAATGGAGAATAAACTCTTGCAAGGTTGTTTCTGCCTTGTAACGGCTCACGTGTCTCCTTCCTCCTGCTGACGGCAGCGTGGAGAGCAAGCTGGAGCCCCGGCCCCCCGCTCTGACTTGGCTGGCAATCACCGTCTCGCTCTTCTCAACCCCCATGGGTGATGGATAACTCACCGCGGAGGGTTTGAGGCAATCCAGCCCAGCCCCACGGCAAGGCCGAGGCCAAGGCAGCCGTGCCGCAGCTCTTCGGTTTGGGTTCAGACCTTTGGAAAACCCAAACCCATCTGATGCTGTCGAGGAAGGAGAGGGACAAGCCCAGAGCCCAAAGCTCATCTTGTGGGTGCTCCTCACCCCAGCTCTACCCCAAACTGAGCATCACAGCTGTAAACATAACGAAGCCCTAATGATGACGCCTGCTACACAGAGAGACATGCTGGCACCATCCTGGCATCCCCCGGTGACAGCGGGATCGTGAAGACACGTTTCTGGCACCCCTGTTGTGTTCGAGATCCGTTCCCCGACTCCCAACGCCTTCTTTATCCTGCTCCCCTCCCTTCACTGCACCTACTCCAAAGCAAAACCAAAGACGCCGGCACCAGAAGGGAATTCAATCAATACCGAGCATCTCGCATCTGCCGGCAACTGGTGCTTTCTTACCCAAAATTGCCCAAAGAGCACGACTCCTCCGAACCCACGGTTAGTGCAACGTGCTCAATCTGCAGGAACTCACAGCTACGGGGAGGGGTTTAAGACGACCAAAGCCTGAAGCATCCCTTCAGCATCCCCCTTAAGGGGATCGTGCCTCAGGCTCGTGACACTCAGACGCCTGGCAGTGCTCCCCACGCCGTCCTGGGGGGATGCTGCAACAGGTTAAATGCTCTTGCTCTTCATCCAGCTTCAGCTCCCGGCCTCTCCTCTGGGACACGGCTCAGACGGGAGCAGGCAAGAGAGAAAACACGGCATCTCCACGTCCCTGCGGATGCCGGTGGGTGCACAGGGACACCCTGCCTGTCCTCAGGTCCCCAGGCTGGGGGACCCGTAAGCGCTCCAGTCCCACCACAACCACTGCTTTTCCCTGGCTGCAAGGCCTCAACGCCGCATTTGCTTATCGGCAAATAAGCCAAGAAAGATTTTTATTAAAAGAGAATCGGCAAACCCAGGTGTCAGTGTTAGCACAAAACCTGCCCTTGCACAAGCCCGGGGCTGGAGCAACGCTGGCGTTCGCCACCACTTGGCATAAAACCCAAACCACTGGTGAACCCCTCCCCAGTTCCCTCGCCACGGCGGTTTCGGAGCCCCGAGGAGGTGCAGGGCCGGGACAGCCCTCTTGGCCGCCGTGCCGGGGATGCTGCAGGGACCGATCTGGCCGCAGGATCCGGCCCCGGCTGCGCTGTCGCTGGAGGAGCGCGGGTTTCCCAACACGGCAGGGCCGACACAGAGAGGCACGACAGCGCTGAAACGACCCGATTATAATTAGCGCACAAACCCACCCGAACCCCGTCACTATTTTCCCCAAGGTGCCAGTCAGGGGAGCGCCGGGGCTGCTGAGCTGCTCCTGCACGGGCAGGAGGAGGAAGGGGGTTTCTCAGCGCCGATTTACTCCGGGCATCTTCCATAATTAGGTCTGTGTCTCTGCGCAGAGGCGCCGGTGGCGGCACGGGGCACCGACGTCCCCGCGGTCCCCCGCTGCAGCTGGCGGCTCTGCCCGCGGGGATGGGCACAGGCAGCTCAGGGAGGCAGCTGAGGCCCCGGCAGGCAGCAGGCAGGTTTCGGGGCTGGGGTCTAGCAGCCCTGGTCCGGAGGACGCTGTAGGCAGCAGGAGGAGGGATGCCGAGCAGCGTGGCGCGGGGTAAAACCAGCAACACAGCGGCGTTTGCAGTGGGAATATCCCATGCTGTGCCAGGGATTTTTCCCCTTCGGCAGGATCACATGCAATCCAGGAAGGAGCACTGACGCTCGGGATCCCTGTTGAGCTCCAAGGCTCGGGCGAGGCTGCTCCCACCCACCCAAGTCGCTCCCTCTTACAATCCCAGCTGCCCAGCCAGGACCTTCCCGGCCAGGAGAGCCACTCGTAGGGAGCATCACGGGAGGCACAGAGCCAACTTTCCTTCCCAAAGCCTCCGGGAGAGCAAGCTAGGGCGGGACGATAAACCTGTTAAACCAAGACACCGACTCAGCTAAAGGAGCTTATCCGCCGTGGCGGCACCTCTGCCCCGTGCCAGCTCCCGGGGTGCCCTGCCACGCCGGGTACAGCACTTTGGGGTTCACATCAGCACCCCTGAGAATAACCAACCCCTCCTTGCATCTCAGCAGGCTTTTGCATGCTAGACGAAAGCATCACCCACTACCGGAGACCTCCCCACAATGCCGGTAACCTGCCGACCACCACCCAGCGACGCCTGGACCTTCCCCTTGGATAAACTAATTAGCCCGAGTGACAACGATAACGACAGACAACAGGGGAAGAAAACTGCTGTGTGAAAAGCAAGGGAAGGACGAGATAAGGTGAAAACTAATCGTGTTTGGTAGGTCCTGGTGCAGCTGCTGCCCGGGAATTGTCGAGGGCTTCTCAACGGCATGCGAACAGCAAGGTGGTGACTTTTTAAGGTTTGGTACGATGCCATTTCAGGGATTTTTTTTTTTTCTTTTTTCCACTGAGCCTGTGAAAAATTGGGTTTGGTGTTTGCAGTCCATCATACCTACATGAAATGCAGGAGATGCGTGATTTTAGACTTCAGCCTCAGCACGGCTGCATCCTCGCGCATCCTCGCCCAGCCCAGGGGCTGGCTGCATCCAGCTCCCGCTTTCCCCCAGCCTGCCAAGCGCTGGTGATTCGCTTGCACGGCTCTGATCGAAGACATCATTAATTAATCACTGGCCTGACCCAAAGCCCAGGCTCGACAAACACCATCCCAGAGACTTCGGATGGGTTTTGGAGCAAACCCTACTTCTCCACCGAGCCAAACCTGTGTCCTCCCGGCAGCTGGAGCCCGTCCTTCTCCCCAGCTCAGACCTGCCTCTAAACGGGGCGAGTGCCAAACGGCTCGTGCCAAGCATGTGCGGAAAGCCGGGAGAGACAGCCTGCGCTCCCCCGCAGCCGTCACGTGCTCCCCCACGAGCAGCAGAAGCAGGAGCCACCCCTTTCACTTCTCCCCATGAGTTTCGGGGGGGGGGCAAGGCTGTTCCTGCGCTTTAAAGGGACCGGTTTTGGGGCTGTTTGTACCATGCACGTTGCATGCAGAAGAAAAAAATATGCATGAGGAAGGGCTGAAGCCCCACTGGAAGTGAGCAGGCAATAAAACCGTGCAAGGACAAGCACAAAAATCCCCTTGCCAATGAGCCACGCTGCACCCCACGCCCTGCCCCACAGCGTGGGGTAGCATCTCCCTCTGCCTTTCATCCCATCCCTCCTCCCAGCAACCGCTGCGACCCCACAAAGCAGCTGAGCAAGAAACCAGAGGGGGAGAAACGGCGAGAAAAGAGTCTGAAAAGCAAGAAAAATTGAAAACCCACCCTAATCCCTTTGCTCATTCCTCCCGCTTCTGCGCCGGCTGTGAACGCACACGGCCGTATCCCGCTCCCGCACCCCGCTCCAGGCGCAAGGATGAAACGCTCGGAGAAGTCACGCTGAGAACTGATGCAACTCGTGCCAAAAATAGTGCTTTTCCCAAGGCGAACCCCTTATTCCCAGCCCAAAACAGGGTGACGGGCCGGAGGGAGGGAGCAGGTGGTGCAGCCCCGTGGTCCTCGACGGCAGCACATGTGTCACGAGCGTGCCGGCCTCGAGCATCCTGGCACCGACGTGCGGGACGGGGAGGCACGGCCACCCCCGGGCAGCGCTTTTCAGGGGAGCAGGGGGTCCGCGGGGCTCCGGCACCGGCTCACCAGCCCTAATTACTATGGTAACAGCCTGCGCCGGCGCCTGGCTGTCCTCCTTCGGTGACTCACTGGGTTTCAAAAGGAGAAGTGGTGCCTCGGATGCTGCCGTTCGGAGGCCAAAGCACTGGAAGCCGAGCAGGCACATCCACATCTGCGGGGCCGCCGGGTGGGAAGGCATTGCCCACCCTTGTAAAATTTGGCTTTTTATGGCGTTTTTCCACTCACGGCCGCCCCGGCACAGGGCGGCAAAGCATGAGGCTGGCTTGGGGATTAAAAATAATAATAATAATTGAGCTTCGTCACCGGCTCGCAGCCATCTACCCGTGGGAGTCCCATCGGGCACCCCGCTGCGATTGCCTGCTCCTGGTCTCGATAACCCCCGTGCTGCGAACGGGCCAAAATTTCACCGGTGGAAAATGATAACCTCCGTGCCGTGAGGCAGCCCCGTGCCAGGCCCTGATGCACGCCCGTTATCTTCCCCCCGCCCCGGGGCCGGCCGTGCCGCGCCGCGATATGGCCGCTCATCCGAGCCCGCATGCAAAACGTGCCCTGCGGGGCCGCTTCTTGCCTCTGCCAGCTGACAGCTGCAAGGAGCCCGGAGAAAATGCAATCAGCATCCTTAGCACCGGTACATGCACCGCTGGGAGCAAAGCTGGCAGCTCCCAGGGAATTTGGGAGAGAGAATGGGCGCGTGCAGGCACCGTGCTAGGGGCGGGGGGACCCGTGGGTCCCCCCCAAGCTGGGGATACCCCATTTCGGAGACGAGGCTGACTCCAGTCGGCATCCAGGCGATGCCGAGACCGCCAAACTCGTGTCACAGGTGAGCAGCCAGCAGCACGCGGTGCCAGCGGCAGCAAGCAGCAGCCCCTGCTTCCTCTTGCAAGCAAATGCAAGGCTGAAAAAGCCAAAAAAAAGCACCAAAACTGGTGCCAAGGGAACAGCTTGGCCGATGCCCGGCCTCGCGGGGCCAACGTGGGAGCCGGGGCAGGATGGGGCTGAGCCACGTGCCCCCATACCCCGCGGCACGGGGTGAGAAAAGCCCCGTTATAACCCCGGGAGCACCTCGAAACATCCTCCTGGAGAAAGGCTTCGCCCCGGGGCTTTCCTGGCAATAATTAATTGAGTCATATTTCAATCCAGCCAGCGGCCATATGGTAGAAAAGAGGATTAAAATCGCATGCTCCAGCTGCATCCAGGGAAATCCAGTTATAAGGAAAAATCCTCCGTGCCTGGCCCCAGCCTGCTGCCAGGGTACGTGCTGCTGCCACCCGCACGGCCCCGGCCCCTTTCCCTCTCGTGGCCGGGGAGCACGGGCTCGCTGGCGGGGCGATGGTTATTCGGTAATTCGGGGGCCCAGAGGGAAACAGAGAAATAAATAACATACCGGACCTGCAGCGATCCCCTGCCCTGCAGGCAGCAGGTACAGCGGCGGCAGATAATACGTGCTCCCAGCCACTACCCTTTGGGGTAGCATGCTTTAAGTTCATCAGTAACTCATTAGTAATGGGTGGGGGATGGCTGCGCTTCAAGATTTGCCTTAAATATAAATCCATTTTCCACCGAGGAGGCAAGAAGGCAAAAGTTTTTTGCTGGATTCCCCTCCCCCTGGGGCAAGCGAGCGCTGGACCGGGTTTCCCGCAGCACATCTTCCCGGCTGACCGGCGATTTTCCCAGGGTTACTCTACCCGAAGCACTCGCCCCAC